>NC_088299.1:13265679-13444649 GCF_032854445.1 Liolophura sinensis | reverse complement strand
CGGAAACGGACTAAATTACTATATTCCTTTCTTTTTTACTTTTTTTGTTCTCATTTACAAACATAGATCTATATCTCTCGACCAACGAACTTGCTCACTAATACTAAGCTCCCATTGAGCTGAGGTGTTATAAGCCTTCACACGGGTTTGTTAAGCTTGGTGTGCCTGATTTATATAAGTGGGGTTGTTTCCACGAGTAAATGTTTCCCACGCCCATAAAACGACTGCTGCAATATATAATTGTCCATGAGTACTGTGTTAAACACCTATGGCTATAAATAGTTTTTATCCACACTTCAATTTAGAGATGAAATAATGTAAAGAGAAATCGCAATACCGTTTAACTGTACCTCCCATCAGTATAATTCTAAAGGTGAAGTTTGTCCACAGCACACCCAGACTGTCACTGGTGGGTAAGCTACATTTTATCCACGGCACACCCAGACTGTCACTGGTGGGTAAGCTACATTTTGTCCACGGCACACCCAGACTGTCACTGATGGGTACAGCTTGTCAACGGTACATCCAAACTGTCACTGACGAGTACAGTTTGTCCATGGCACACCCAGATTGACATTGATGGGTACAGTTTGTCCATGTCACACCCAAACTGTCACTGATGGGTGCAATATGTCCACGAAAAACCAGGACTGTCACAGAAGAGTTCAGTTTGTCCATGGCAAACCCAGGCTGTTAATAATGGTTACAGTTTGTCCATGGCACACCCAGACTGCTACTGATGGGTATAGTTTGTCCACGGCACACCCAGGCTGTCACTGATGGGTACAGTTTGTCCATGGCACACCCAGATTGTCATTGATGGGTACAGTTTGTCCACAGCACATCCAATCTCTCACTGATGAATACAGTTTGTCCACGGCATGCCCGGACTGTCACTGAAGGGTACAGTTTGTCCACAGCACACCCAGACTGTCACTGGTGGGTAAGCTACATTTTATCCACGGCACACCCAGGCTGTCACTGATGGGTACAGTTTGTCCATGGCACACCCAGATTGTCATTGATGGGTACAGTTTGTCCACGGCACACCCGGACTGTCACTAAAGGGTACAGTTTGTCCAACGTACCCAGGCTGTTAATAATGGGTACAGTTTGTCCACGGCACACCCAGGCTGCCACTGATGAGTATAGTTTCTCCACGGCACACCCAGACCGTCAATAATGGGTACAGCCTGTCCACGGCAAACCAGGACTGTCATTGATGGGTACAGTTTGTCCATGGCACATCCGGACTGTCACTGATGGGCACAGTTTGACAATGGCACACCCAGACTGTCGCTCATACCAGCGATACACAAACAAATATTCTGCCTACATGGGCATACAGACAGTTACACAGATTGTCTCCACCTCTAAGGGGAATAACTCTGTGGCTAGAAGTTCCTCCGATGTTTGGTCAATTATTGTGATTACAGGTTAACTCTACCATGTGGGCTCTTGATAAAGCACGCGTGATGTGGATGTGATATATACAATAATTCACATAGATGACTGCAAGTTATTCATGAGGTGTCTCTTTTAATGGAATCACGGAGATGATCAGAGAAAAAAGGCACAGATTCTCAATAGCTGCGACATTCCGCAAAATATCTATGTCGTCTTTTACTCAAGCCCTTTGTGAAGTGAATGTTAAAAGATTGGAAGTTAAACATGTGACCGACCGATTAGAAGACCGACCAACAGATTGACTGACAGACGGGCAGGCAGACCAACTAGCAAACGGACCGACAGGTCGGCTGGCACACCGACCCACAGAACGATTGGCAGACCAACCGACAGGCTTGCAGGCAAATCGACCGATAGGCCGACTGGCAGACCGACCAACAGAACGATTGGCACACCAACCCACGGGCCGGCTGGCAGACCGACCCACAGTCCGACTGGTTGACTGACCGACACACCGACTAGCAGACAGACCGACAGGCCGAATGGCAGACCAACAGCTAAAAGAAGTCCTTAAAGATCCATGGAAATCATAGCAATATACGCAGTTTTCAAGAGTTTAATATTTTAGTGAAGAAATATTATATACTGATATATAAGAAGTAATTAAGGGTCAACAGAAAGATCAATGGAAATTTATCAAGAACTGCTTTTACTTAAATATCATTAGATTTATTTGAGGGAATTAAATGCGGTCAAGTGGTAGGCTTAATGGACCTTAGTAATACTGATTGATGCCAGTGAAGGAAATCTATGTTTTTTTGTAGGCCTACTTTCATTTTGGGGTTGAAAGTTCTTTGCACATAGTTTTCGGCGACCTTCTCACTGAGTTTGATACTTTCCTAATTTTTTTCATTCAAAAGCTTCAAGAACAATTCTATTCAATAATCATGAGAGCACCTAAGGCAATGAACAAATAAAGTTTGCAAAAATCAAAGTTTAACATTATGAATCGTGAAAAGCATTCTAGCTGTATAGGATGCTAGGATGTGTAGAACTTCAGCATGTAGCCCTAATGTTGATCCAGAGCCTTTCACCAATGCGGTTTTGCTGTGAGTTCAAGTCCAGCTCATGCTGGCTTCCTCTCCGGCCGTACAAGGGAAGTTCTTCCAGCAACCTGCGCATGGCTGTGCCCGGTATCTTTCCCGCTGGCCGCCGTCGTATAAGTGAAATATTCTTGAGTACGACGTAAAACATCAAATAAATAAATAAATATTGGCCCTAATGATATACAGAACTTATGATGTTATGTGTCGCTGACAAAAGGCGCTCATGGTATGGTGAGTGTGGGTGATTTTAAAGATAACTGAATATTTGGGGATAAGTAAAAAGATTCATGCTATTGAATGAACGGAGGTCACGCGTAATTAATATACTCTGTCCATGTCATCCACAGGCTAAGATCATTGAAACCATGCACTGTCATTGTTTATTTAACACATTGTTTGTCAGGTTCCAAAGACGGGTATAAAAACCTATAAACTGACCACGTTGTGAAGGATTTTGTATCTGAGGTCGTGGTGTTTGATTATGGGGTTACCAGAAAATCGAACAGCTGACAAAAAGCTCCAAACTCACTGGACAGATATATTATGTAGAGCTGAAAATGATGTCCCCTGTCCTCACTGGGTGTGGTACCCTGGTAACAAAAAACAATCGATGATGCTCATATATCGCTGTTTGCACAATTTAACGTTCGTGGCACAGCACCTGTCTTCTTTCAATGTGATGCGGGTCAATGCTTTGGCTAAAGGGTACAGGGGCTCTTTATAGTAAGTAAAGGGTACTTACTATTTATGTAGTAAATTTGCCAATATCAACATCAAACATATAAATCCCATAACTTTCCCGGTGGTACCATGTCACACCTCCACATTCAACATGCAAGTTTCTCTATAATATATGAAAAAAATCAACCAAGCATGGCCACAATTTCTTGAGCTGTGGATGCTGGAAGTCTAGTCCTAGGACTTTGTTACTTTGGTAACCTCCAGTGGTTTGCATGGATTGTATCACTCGGTAAAAAGTATTCAATTCTATCCAAAACAGACAAAATTAAGAGGTATTTTAAATATGTGGAAAATAGCAGTGCAGAAATGTATAGTGTATCCACAACCTAAAATGTCTGTGTAACACTATCATCCAATCACTGCTTCTTCACTCTTTAGTTCCGAGGCATTTCTGCGACCGAACTGGCCGAATGGCACATTTGTGACCTAAAACGGTTAAAGCTAGACATACTCAGTGACTGGTACCAACGGCGAACGACCAGGTGAGTTGAGTTTAGTTAAGTCTTAATTTGGCTTAAAATAAGTAAGTAAACTTTAGTATTTGACCAAATCCCGTGACTGGGATTTGAACGGGGCGCGGAGGAGGGTGTCTAGGTTTGGCTAAACATGATAAAGATAAATAGGTAGATCTTTATTTTGGACAATATCTCGTTCTTTGGGATTTGGAGCAGCTGTGATGTGTTGCCGGAAATTCCGGAGAACTTCTGTCTCCTTGACAAAGTACGACGTTAAATCCCAAGCATTCATTCATTCTCTGATGACAGGTGTGGTGTTCGGACATTTGTAGAATATTTGTAGATGAATGCTTTGGGTCGTAGAATATCTGTAAGAGTGTGCTTTGGCTGGTAGAGTATCTGTAAGTGTGTGCTTTGGCTGGTAGAATATCTGTAAATGTGTGCTTTGGCTGGTAGAATATCTGTAAGTGTGTGCTTTGGCTGGTAGAATATCTGTAAATGTGTGCTTTGGCTGGTAGAATATCTGTAAATGTGTGCTTTGGCTGGTAGAATATTTGCATATGAATGCTTTGGGTGATAGAGTATCTGTATATATATATGTTTTGGGGCGTAGAATACATGTGTGTACTTTTTGTGGTAGAAATCTGTAGGTGCGTACTTTGGGTAGTAGAATACTTGTATATAAATGCTGTATGTGGTAGAATATCTGAAAACGTATGTTTGGATGGTAGAATGTCTGTACTTGTATGCTTTGAGTGATAGAATATCTGTAAGAGTGTACTTTGGGTAGCAGGATATCTGTGAGTGTGTGGTTCGGGTGGTAGAATATCTGTATATGTATACTTTGGGTGGTAGAATATCTGTATATGTATACTTTGGGTGGTAGAATATCTGTATATGTATACTTTGGGTGGTAGAATATCTGTATATGTATACTTTGGGTGGTAGAATATCTGTATATGTATACTTTGGGTGGCAGGATATCTGTGAGTGTGTGGTTCGGGTGGTAGAATATCTGTATATGTATACTTTGGGTGGTAGAATATCTGTAAACGTAAGTTTGGGTGGTAGAATATCTGTGTGTGCTTTGGGTGACAGAGAATCTGTATATGTATACTTTGGATGGTAGAATATCTGTATATGTATACTTTGGGTGGTAGACTGTCTGCCATTGTCCACTCGCACATCAAAACTCAGTTATAGGCTAAAGTATAAGAACAAGACCAGACGCCTTGGGAAGAGAACATCGAGGTGGGCGATGTCCAGTTATTTTTCCTTTCAAACTGAACCTCCATCATTCGATCTGAAGACCAATACATCTTTCCAAACAGTCAATGAAGAACATGCATTTGACAAATCATAGGCAGTATAGACCTTTCCGGACCGTCAGTCAAGAAGATGCATTTGACCAATCATATTTATTTATTTATTAATTTGATTGGTATTTTACGCCGTACTCAAGAATATTTCACTTATACGACGGCGGCCAGCATTATGGTGGGTGGAAACCGGGCAGAGCCCGGAGGAAACCCACGACCAACCGGAGGTTGCTGGCAGGACATTCCCACATATGGCCGGAGAGGAAGCCAGCATGAGCTGGACTTGAACTCACAGCGACTGCATTGGTGAGAGGCTCCTGGGTCATTACGCTGCGCTAGCGCGCTAACCACTAATCATAGGCGGTATAGGCCTTTCCGGAACATGCATTTGACCAATCATAATTAATACTGTTGCAAGTAGGTCAACGGTATGTCCCACGCATTGGCTACAGATGTTCAGTCTTTCTGTGACGCTATACAAAAAGCGTATATGCTTCGATAAAATATCCCGAATAAAGTTTGGCAAAAGTATACCTTTTTTGTGTTTGTGCCATTTCATCAACGACATATTGGAGTTCAAAGACAAGAATTTGATACATTGAGAAAATCATATATTGTGCCTTCCTGCGGCACTGGAAGCCCTGCAACCAAAGTGCTGCCGCCACTGTAGAATCAGACATGAAATCCCATCCAAACACATTAATACTCACACCTGCTAACAAGTCTTGTTTCCTTGCTCTAAAATCTAAGTGCTGACTGCTGAGTCAGGTAGAAACTCTTTGGTATGACCCGACCCTGGTTTGTTCTCAAGGTCTCTCGACATCAACTCGGAGGGTCTAACCTTTAGGCCACCGAAACGATTAGCTATAACTAGATGGTGTTCATCTGGCTTTTTGATGTCACACTATGATCCACCTATGGCTTTTAAACAGTTTCTGTAGCCTAATAGTTAGAGCGTCCGTCTCGAAGTGTGGGGACGTGGGATCAAACCAGGATCAAGTCTTGTCAAAGAATTTAAAAATTGCATTTGTTGCTGCCTCGCTTCGTGTTCAGCACTGAGGGTCTATATCAAGGAAACAAGATTGGATGGCCTGGTCTCAGTATAACGTGACTGAGTGTTGTGACATGTCTGGCGTCTTCGGCGTGATACTTCAGTGGCGGCAGCACTGGCGGCATGGACTCGTCTACCACAAGAAGACACAGTATATTTGTGCACACACCTAATAACACCCCGTCGTTATATGACTAACATGGTTAAGTACTAAATAAAACGGCAAGCATACATACATACATACATATCTAGTCTATTTTTTTGTGTTTGATTTCTTGTCATCAACATTGATAAAGTTCCGTTCAAATATCCAGACCATCCGTAAGTGATTACCCAGGAGTCTCTCACCAATGCGGTCGCTGTGAGTTCAAGTCCAACTCATGCTGGTTTCCTCTCCGGCCATACCTGGTCTATCAGCAACCTGCGGGATGATCGTGGGTTTCCCCGGGCTCTGCCCTGTTTCCACCCACCATAATGCTGGCTGCCGTCGTATAAGTGAAATATTCTTGACTACGGCGAAAAAAATCAATGAAATAAATAAATAAATAAATAAATAAGTGATTAAAATAAGAAGTAATGGATTAATTTGAGTTTGATTGATACGGTTCCAAG
This sequence comes from Liolophura sinensis, assembly GCF_032854445.1. NCBI lineage: Eukaryota > Metazoa > Mollusca > Polyplacophora > Chitonida > Chitonidae > Liolophura > Liolophura sinensis. Next base: position 13,437,958 of record NC_088299.1, on the reverse strand, counting down.
GATTGATTTGTCATGCAATAACACTATGATAAACCATACTGCAGAAAAGCTAGTGTGACGTTTTTTATTACATGTACATCCGTTAATAAGTCAGCAGTGAGGGATTACAAAGGCATGGGTATAGTTTTACACTGAGAAATGGAAGTCACAAAGTTATCGTAAACACACATATCTCTGATTCATTTCCTATCGGAAAGGCGTCCTGTGAATTATACTTTTCTTATAGCAAATTTGAAGACAACCCCCGACAGAATCAACATGCCCATTGTTATCACCGGACTGCAGTGCATGACCAGAGTTGATTAGGTTTCATTTCAGGTCAAAATCAAACTACCATGGTGCGAAACATTACGGCTATGCGTGATGTTGCCATGGCAATTTGGAAGTTATCACACAACTACTTAAATTAAGAGCGACGGTTCAAAGCAACATAATATCTGAAGGTATGCTGTATCTGGAAATACATCGTTCTGACAAAGGCTATAATGTTTAAATGAAAAGGCAATAAATAATATGACCGTTATTTCCGAAGAGGAGTGGGAGCAGGCCTAAACGGTCACAGATATTCCTTCTGATGTGCTTTGTAACTCTCAGTCTGGATGCTGCACCCCGCGGATGGTCGTGGGTTTCTGTTCGTTTTCCTCCCGTCATAATGTTGGCCGTCATCGTATAAGTGAAATAAAATATATAAATGAATCAATCTGGAATTCTCACGAGAGAATCATTTAAAGCGATTAAACACGTGATGTATAAACATGGCTCTATAAAAATCTGAAATAGTTCGAGGTCATCTTTCTGTAGGCGTAGATGCAGCGGTGACCAGGCGTTGTTCATTTTACTCAAGTCACAACACTTAAGCTGAATCGATCGCTTTTCATTTCTGCGACTGGGACTAGTCGCAGAAATATATATATATATAGTATTGTTCCCTCGCCAACGTAGTTGGTGAAGATAGTACCCGGGTAACCTGTTCAACTCAGATATTTTAGGCCAAATTCATCAGAGTCTTACATATACCGATTACCTGAACAAGGAATGATTAAATTTGTGCTAAGGACATTTTCGTCAGATATGCTGGTGGCATTAAGCTCAGACTTTGTACTCTAATTAGCAGGATATTGTAAATTCAATGGATATGACGGATATTAATTGCCTTTTCGAGCTACTCCAATCCAAAGACGTCACGTTTTGTAAATCTGATCCATATATAACCGAACTGTTCTCAAACTTGGTACACAGTTTACCCTACAAAAGGGATGTAATTAATTCTTCGTATTATATTAATTACCTTGACCAGCAGTTATGAAACCACTTATATTTACGTCTAATTCATTAAGCTAATGCAAGGTAAGATATACTGACCACAATAGAGCTGAAATGGTGCCAATGTGGCGTTAAACCCTGATCATTAATTCCAATTTTAAAGTCTGCAGTAAGATTAAATCATAATATTTGTTAAAAACAACACGACGAAAAACACTCTGTATACATGGTTGTTAGTTTACGAGCTTTCGGAAGAGACTCCTTCCATCATCAGGTAAGTGGTAATTGCACAGGTAGATGCTATGAAGGGCTGTATACAAAGTGAGGGTATGTACAGAAGCAAATTTATGAACAACAGTGCATTGATACATAAAAGAGTACAGGCATTTACAACACTAGTGACGGTTATGTATGATTAAAAGAAAGAATGCACTGTATGACGCCGCTAATTATTGAATAAGAACAACGGTGTTGAGGAAATCAGGTTATTGAGAGAGGATTTGTGCTTGACAATAAGTAAAGATTATTAAATTCGCAGTTTGCAGTCCGAGGAACTGTGATCAAGAATTTCATGTGTATGATTGAAAGGAATGTGGCTTGTTACAATGGTCACCGACGCAGAAAGTTTGGGATGAAAGCCATGCTAATGTCGTGTCCAAGTATATATATATATATATATATATATATATATATATATATATATATATATATAACTGTCTTTCAATCTTCTCTGTCCTTGTAAGGAAAAGTGACCCATCATCACATTTGTTTTCGGTAATTAAAACAATATTTACTCATAAAGTAAATTTGTTACCACGTTTAAAATAATAAGTACCACATTTATAATGGACACAAGGGAAGGGAATTTGCATCACTTACACTCAAAAAATCAATATGTTTAATTCAACGGAAAGTCTGTTGTCTGCGTGATGCAAGAATGGATTTTCTGTTATAACGTAATAATCTGCCACATTCAACACAATATCCTGTTAGCCTAGTAGAATCTTTATGTTGGAATAATAGAAAAATACACACAACACAGCTGTGCAGTTGAACAAAATGATTTTTAATGATTATCGAATTTTACAGAAATAAATGTAAAAGTTAACCCAAGTACAATGACAGAACATAAACGAAAAATAACTGTTCCCCCTACCTACAGGTCTCTCGCTCAGTCCGTACCCCCATCCCTTCGTCAACTCCTCTCAAAGCCCAATCTGGCGAACATGGCAACTTTCTTAGTGAGTGTCACAGGGGCTTCGGGATCTCCCAGGCCGAATACGCAAGTTTACGGAGATCCTGCAGATATTTGCTCCAATCAAGAGAAGCTGAGTGGAATTAACTCAACAGGACCGCTACCCCTGTCATAGGCTTTAAACTCACTTCATTCCCAAATTCATCAACGAAAGTAAGAATTTCGGAGAACATAATATCAGACCAAAATATGAGTGAGTGTAACCAGAAACAATATGTTCTGCCTTTAGCATTAAATCTGTCCGCAAAAGTGAAACAAAGGAGTGATTAGCTTGATCGAAATATACAACATAAAAAATCAGTATGGTCATCCGGCACACCAGCATCACTCCAGCATACATACTTTCTGTTAAAGTGAGCGAATGAGTGAGTGCTTGAGGTTTACCGTCTTGGAACGTTTCTATCTGAACATTTGCGATCAAAGGGCGACCTAATTCAACCGCCACTTCGTTGAATCTATATGGCTTTGTGCCAAAAATACCTAGCAAGTTTTCCCGACTTGTAGATACATGTCAGATAATCCAGGGCTACATATAGTCTATACCCAAGCGATCTTCACCAAACTCCTGTAGTTCCTTCGGTTCACTTTGATTCATTTGGGATGAAAAAAAACGATATCGACATTCAATACATGGTTAGTTAGTAGTACCGGTATAAAAATCTTACTGAGCCTTGATGGATTTTAATAAAGCTAATTCCTTCTTGATGTAAATGATGTATATCATATATAGGTTTGATCACACCTGTACACACATCCCCCTAGCCAATACAATGCCCATTCATGTATATGCTGGTCAGAAGACAATGTTATAGAATACCAAACAGTTGCTATAGTGACGGACAGACAGACAGCTTTCTAATTTAGTTTCCGCAATAAACTTTGTAGAATAATTTACCAGCAGTAAGCTTATACCGTGTTTGTGGCTTGTATGTCTGGTAAGGTATTTTTCTGGTCGCACCGTCCGAAATGACAAGCGAATCCGTTCGAAACAAAGGACGTTCCATTAGCTACACTAATAAAAATATTCTGTTAGTCTGATGCAATCTTTATGTTGAGTTGATAGAAGATGTGTGTTATATTTAAAACTTAAGGTCGTATTTCACCGGTTTCGTGTGACTGTTTCCCAGCTATCACTCTGTCGTCGCTGCTCTGATTTTACTCTCTAAGCTGTATGTCTTTAATTATGTCATAGGCGTGTCGCTGCTTTGATTTTACTCTCTAAACTGTATATCTTTAATTATGTCATAGGCGTGTCGCTGCTCTGATTTTACTCTCTAAGCTGTATGTCTTTAATTATGTCCAAGGCGTGTCGCTGCTTTGATTTTACTCGCTAAGCTTTACGTCTTTAATTATGTTATAGGCGTGTCGCTAATAGAGAGCGTGTAATTTGCCACTTTTTAACCATATATATGTGTACACAAACAGTTAGAAGACAACCCTGTGACTGAGGTAAATTGACAAGAGGTTGTATAGATGTCGAAACCCACAATCCGCACAACACTGTATACTGAACATGGCATAAATTTAAACACAACCATCGTATAAGTGAAAAATTTGTGACTATGGTATTCCATAATTTATTATAGTAGTATTATACTATACTCTGGAATTAAACAACATTCAAGTAAATAAATAAATAAAAAGTCACGTTCACATAACGCCACGGTTTCATTTGTCTATCAACTGGCTGAAATCTACTTGTCCAAAAAAAAAAATATATATATACGACAAACATTTTTTCACATGCCGAGTTCGAACGGTGGGATTTATCGAATTGTACCAATTGCACAAGTTTGCACATGTGTACAGGGAACATTTAGTTTTCAGCGGCGATAACTCTACAAATAAATGACATTTGGACATTCGCTCAGACGTATACATATACTTCAAAATAACTGTCCATGCATCTAGTATTCTTGAGTACGGTGTAAAACGCCTGTCAAATAAATAAATCTATACCTTTCTTCAGCTTGATTCATTATTCTCCTTACATGTTATCGAACCAAAGGAACTCTTGAAACCAAATGCCCCATACGCATGTGCAGGCCACAAAAACTCGTCGGAATCAAAGCGTGTAGGCCTATGTTGCGTTTTCGCGTCTAGTTTTGCATGTTGTAGTCCCAATTAAAATTCCGGAAGGAATCTCTTTGTTATTGTGTTTGGTTTACATTTCTATTTTCAGCTGTTTATGCTGTGTAAGCTGTGAAAACATCGATGTTAGCGTATACTGCATGACAGTATACGCAGGCATATTCAACAACCATGATAACATTGTCAAGGGCGTAGATGACGTGGTTTGTATAGCGTTAGTACGAAACCTTATGTATAGATTCGATTTAATCATCCTCTTCCAATACGAGACATACATGAGACAGGAACTATGTGTGAAACACGTATGTGATCAGGGAATCTAATTGATAAAATGTTCCAGGCACTATTGACTTCCACGTAAGGTTTGTTTATTTTCCCATTTTACTTGGGATTAAAACTAGTTTTCCATTTTTACCTAATGGCCTGGGAAAACATTAGCGAGATAGTTCGGAGTACAGCGAAATCGACGGAAAGCTTGTACACACTTGTACGTATCGCTTGCTTATGGGGTTTTTGTTCAGATTCTATGGCTATAATTCAGATAAGAAGGGGATTTTGTCGGCTCTTTGTGGAAATCAATATAACGCTCATGTAGTTACAAAAACACACAAAACAGTGGCGATTTGTTCGACTGATTGCATGGAAAAAATGTCTCTTCTACATCTTATCCGCTCAGCCTGCATCGAGTCCCGCGCTACAACAGCTTTGTCAGCTCGTCGGTGATTAGCCAGCTTCACAGCCATTCCCTCTGCTGTAAGCCAGTGGCACGACATCTCACATAGTGTGTTGATGACTGAGCTTCCCGCTGCGATGGCTTGAGGGCACGCCTTTCTAAACCTTTGCTTTCTAAAGAACTGAACACACGAACGGCATCGCCTGATAATTCCCAGACTGTTTCACTGATAATCTTACTGAATTCTCTTAAATGTTATCCAGTGTTTTCTGGGAACATAAATCCGGAATGACGAACGCCTGTTACGAAGACTAAAGGAAAGTCAGTGAAGAATTGAAATGAGGAATAAATAATTCGTAAAAGCGGTTGGGAAATTATGCGGCTGAGTTTGCGAATTACTCCTGCTTTGTGGATGAGATAACTTACAGACAGATGGACGAGTTTCAAACAGTACTTGAAGAAACACATGGAGAATGGCGGGATTCGGTGAGTTTTTGAAAGAAGATGCAAAGGAATGAGTGAATTTGTGACATAGAAATGATATAGATGGGATGAGAATTACGACTTTAAATGACTGAGAAAAATACAAAGATCCCACCACTTTTGATTAACGGATGATCAAGTAACACACGAATGAAGGACTGAAACCTGGGTTAGAAAGCTAACTGACAGAAGTTCACATTACCAAGAGCGAATCAAAAAAATCACGTGAAACTGTCGGACGTTGTTGTGGATTAGCAAGCATTATATTGAGCACAGACTAATTGATCAGCGACTTGAGGATTTCAGTACCAAATTGGGATAGCTCATTATCACATCAGAAATGAATTCCACAATCACTTTGCTACTGACGAATTGCCATCAGACTTTGGACAAGTGATAAGTTATCGTCAGTGCACCGACAAATGCAGAAGTTATTGTTGTAAGAAACTTGATTAAGGTATACACCTGAAATTAGAACAAATCCGACATTTATGCAAGTGAGAAAGTGTGCATCATCATCAGTTAATGTTACAGAATTTCTGTGAGCCATCATGCCTGATCTAGACAAATCGTTAGTCGATGGCCGACAACGCGACAGCCAACTACCGCCAACACTATGACCGACAAACCAAGAACCGATAACTCGGAGGCCGAAAACCGACAAACCAAGATCCAGCAAGCTACTACCCTATAGCGGACAACCGACAAACCAAGGGCTGACAACTGATAATGCGATAGCCGACTTCCGCCAAAACGATAACCGAATACCGCCAAACCGATAGCAGACAAACCAGGTAGAAGAACGTCAGAAAGATGACATCCTCTAGTGGCACGGACATAGATGCTGGCTTGGCGGCTATGGTGATTTGTATCTGTGTCCTTGGTGTGATTTTGAACCTGCTTGTCATTCTGGTCGTGGCGCTGAATCGCAACATGAGGGCCAGCACGGACCTATTCGTGGTGAATTTGTCCATTAGCGATATTCTGTTAGCTGGACTGGCCTTACCTCTCAAGATCAACACAGCTCTCTACGCTGATGGTGACTTCCACGGGGGTAAGTATACATGTCTTCATAAATACAAAGAAATTACGAAACTGTTGTATCTGTACCATTAAAGTGTTACTTCAGTCCTAAGAGAAGCTACGCGGAAATATTAAAATGATACGAGGGATACCCTAGGGAACAGAGCTAACACCAGGGTTCAAAAAGGTTTACGACGAATAACACTATTTAACACTATAAGTGAAGAATCCTGAAAAACAAAATCTTCGGCAAATTTTCCTGATGTGACGTGATAATGTTCCTTATGTGACGATGAGTCAAGTAGATGTGACGTCGAGTAAGGCAGTTATGCTGGAATGATGTCATGTGCGTTTGAAAGTGTGAAAGTGTTCTTGCATGACCTCAAACCAGGCAAAACTGGAAACGACAGAAAGCTTTTGTTTCCGTACTATCCTCCGAAACTAGTGACAGCGCTTCTAATACATTGCTATTTTCCTAATGATTTAGGAAAGCAATTTGGTCTATCTCAATACTTATCATTTAACCCTCCTTTTAAGAATTTCAGGTCTTCACACTGTAGCAGCTCTTTAACAAATGACCAAGCATTCCTTCATCTAAAAAAATATTCCTGTAACCACAGTATAAAATTCCTATATCCGTGCACACCCAATATCCTGGTATCTACACCATGAACTAATCCCTCAAATCATTTTATCCACACCATGATCTACACTAATTCATCAACCTTTTCAATCGCCTCTGCAACCAATATTTCGAAATATTCCTAGAGAAATATGCTGTCTGGAGAAATAGTTTGCACAGTTTAATATAGTTTGTATCTTTAATGTTTATAATAAACAAATCGATCTATAGCATCATTTTCATAATAATTGTATGCACAAAGTCCAATGGAAAAGGCCGAATATTTACAGTTGTTACCTAAAATTTCTGTGTCCTTGCGCATAAACTGGGCTCTTCCTCTGCATGTACATGGCTTACCGTCACTTGTAGTTTCATGTGGATAGGTTCATAATATTTAAATTTTCTTGATAATGAAAGAATGAAATAAACAATGGGATAAACAAGGATGACAATGTCCCCACCCCCCTGGAGCGGTAACAAGGAAACTGGATTTTAAATCCTTGAGACCCAAACAATATTTTCTATAAATAAATCGAAATGGGACTCGTGAACAGATCCAGAGCTTATACAAATACAACTACCATGTACATCAAAGAGTACAACTGGAAATAATACAACAAAAGGGTACTACAAATTTGTGTACCACGGACAGTCTTTAGTTGGGTGGGGAGGTGGGGTGAGTGAGTTGGGAGGTGGATAGCACGCAAATCAGCATAATATCGTATAGCCCTTACATGACAAACATTCATTTTTTCCAAAATAGATTTTTCAACAAACAGTTTTTGTCGCCATATAACAGTGGGAAGTATAAGCCTATGATTGTTTTCCTTTTCCAACAAATAACGATGGTAATTCGGCCCCATTTTGAAACATACTACATCCTCCCTTTGACAGCTTGATATATTACTCTGAGCTCAATTCTTGGCATGCTCTACTCCTTTCTCCTTTCCGTAGAGTACACGCTATCTTATGTAGTATATAGCGTATAGCGAAGTGAAATTCTCACTTGCTCCAGCTTGAGAGGAATAATCAATTAAAAAACTTATCTTTATTTCACATCCCTTTGACTACAACTCCACAGAGGAAATCAAAATTTGATGTAATCATCATGGATGAAGAATGGATTGTCAAATGTGGGAATTATTTTTATTGGGCAGTAATTCAGCGTCACTTTCATTTCATTTCATTTTTTATCCACCATAAACCTTAAATTAAATACATAAGTTTACATGAGTGATACATTAGGCGAGAATAAAGCTCACAAGAACTTGTTCTGTCTCATGAAAAGCAGAATGTTATATAACAGAGTGTATACATAGATTAATGGTAATGATGTTACAGTGTGACATATATAAGCATACGTGGTAATGAACAAATGTTCGTTATCAGGAAGCATAAAAGATGTTGGAAACTTTAAGGAGGGAACTTTTTTTGTCACTAACCCACATAAGCAATCAAAATGCGTCTTAATCAAATTACTCAAGGAGGTATAGTTTAAGCTTTGATTTAAAAAGAGATGTGGAATGTATACTACGAAGAGTTGTTCTGATTGATCCAAAAGACAGTCGGGAGACCCAGGATCAAACCTTGGTCGGGGCATACCAAAGACTTTAAAAATGGTACTGCCCGCTGCCTCGCTTGGGGCTCAGCACTGAGAGGTTAGAGCAAGGAAACTGGACACAGTATTTGTACACACACCTAAGGACACATCGTCGTCATATGACTGAAAAGTCCAACGTTAAACTCCAAACATTCATTCATTCATTCATTCATTCATTCATTCATTCATTCAATAAGGGACAACCAAATAATGTAAGATGTCTTAATTCGAATCACTCAAGTGATGTATTACAACGTTGTTCACAAAAAGTTGTCTAATGGTCGTAGTTTTCTCCCGGGCTCCGCATGCCCGGTTTCCTCCCTCACAATTCTGCCCGCCGTCGTATAAGTGAAATATTCTCGTATAGGGCGCAAAACACCAATCAAACAAGTAAATGGAATATTGTATAGAATATAGAAAAAAATATGAAATTGGGAAATTCTAGACACCAGCGATAGTTAAAGATCGGACAAAAAAATATTTGGATTTTTTGGATTTTCAATTTTATTTTTATTGCATTTTTGCATGTTTATTTGCATTAGTGTTAAATTAAAAAAACATTAATGTTTAGTGGCGTACTCAAGAAGAGTTGGTGGAGGGAACCGTGTAAGAGAAATTCTTAAGTACGGCCTTAAACAACAGTGATGAGCAATCAATCACCTACAACTTGATACTCATGATACCAGTTGGTAAGCTTAGTACTCTGTTATGTCTTGTTTGCTCTACAAGTCAACCTCAAAACTTCTATATGGACCTCGCCTCTTTAGCTGTATCTGACTGTCTCTGCAGAGAAACGAGAAAGTGTGCCTGTAGTCAAGAGTGTTAAACTACACCTGCGCGTTTCGATCTGTGATGGTCGTCATACTTTCTGCACTTAATCACACAATAAGTACAAAAATCTAGTCTAATCGGGACGCAATAGTTTTCCCCTTGCATGAGAAAGCTTAGGTCGTGGGTGAAGGAAACCCGGAGTAAACCGCGGCGCTTTACTATTTTTCTACAGACTTACCAATATATACAGTAAAGTTAAGCCAGCGAGAGTTGGAGTCGAGCTGCACCCTCCAGAATTTGTTAGGGGTTTACGATGATAGCAAAAATGAGTAAGAGAGCCCTTTATAATTGTCCGGCCGATGATTAGGCGTGATTAGCAGGTGTATTGATCGATACTATTCCTTGTTTGTGTGGTCTGTAGCTCTGTCGTGAGTGATTATTAAGCTTCCTGTATCTATTGAAACATCGACTCAACGGTGTGGAAAGTTTGTCCGGACAGCCCTTCGTCGATAACAGATCGACCACATCAGCAAAGCTGACTTCAAACAAACTAACGCTTTACAAGATGAACGTTGGTACCACACATACATCAGCTCTCTACATCAAACGTCTATTAAGATGGTCATTAAGACTGTCTTAAATTGTCTTGGTGGCCTTCTGTAATTACCTGCACATATTTTCCTAAAGATCGATGCGAATCCTCATGGTCTAGACGTCTTTGAAAAGTGATTTTTCTGTCTTTTTGTTCATGTTCGTTATTTTTCTCCATTTATAGATCAGCTATTATAGATCAGCTGTACCATGAATGAATGTAACATAGAAAGACGTACAGCACTGAGTAAAACCAGTGTGATAGTAGGAGAATAGTCACGCAAATGGCGAATGGTCAATTTACCTCAGTCAGGGTTTCATTCTAAATGTTCATATGAACGTTTCAATGGTAGCAAATTAGTATGGTATCACTCTGGTTTAGTATGCAGTCATTTTAATTGTAACATATAAGGCGTGACTGGTCTAGAATTACTCGAAATGATGTGATGTCATCACGTTTAGGCCTATTGTAAGAGCACATTAAAACAATGCAAAGGCACCGGGATACTTAGTTCACCAGTAGAATCTCGATTTATGCGAGAATACAATAAAGCCTATGACATATTTTATTTGAAATACAATTTGGGTTCATTTTATATCATCTCTCACCTTTACAAATACCAACTGCATCTCATGTAACTCGAAGTTGCGTTCGTATATGTACACAATATGGACAATTAAAGGACTCTCTTATTCATTTACCTAAAACGTTGCTATCACTATAACCATTTTCCCACATGCCAAATTCGAACATAGTGATTATGTATGTAACGCTTGTCACATGACTAGATTCTTGTACTTATAGTGTGATTAAGTGCAGAAAGGATGACGACCATCACAGATCGAAACGGGCATGTGTAGTATAACACTCTTGACTACACGATTAGAATCATTTCTAATCAATGATTTATTCAGTCAGTCATTCAGCCATGTTTCTTTTCTACTCCCATAGGTGACGTGGGCTGTAAGCTGATTCAGTTCGTTCCACAGTTCAGTATTATGTGTTCCATATCTACAATGGTGGCCATTTCGTTTGATAGGCTATTCGCCATCACCGAACAGAAGTACATGCGCCTTCGAGTAACAGCTGTCCTGATTGCCCTGATATGGGTTATCGCCCTTGCTACTTCAGCGCCGCAGTTGTACGAGTACTCCGTCAGTCTCGAGGTGGAAGAGTACGATAACGATACTCACGTCTCGTGTGGGTCACATGACATCCCGGAGAACTTTGAAACTGTGTACGCGTGCATAGTTCTGGTAGTCTCGTACGTTTTGCCTCTGATGCTCATCGCTGGAAACTACGGTCGACTGGTGGTGTTTCTGTATAAGAGAAGCGTTGTAACGACTGGCACTAGGCTCGGACAAGGAGGAAATCATGTGATGAGGAGTAAAATCAAAGTCTTGAAATTGTTGATCTGTCTGACAGTTATCTTCATCATTCTGTGGATGCCATACTTTGTTCTCTTCACAATCGAGGTAAGATATGAAAATCGTATTCAGGCATAGTTCCAGACGTAAGCTCAGTTCCATTTGAAGTGTGTTTGTGACAATGGCGGGTGGTCCATAAACAGGCTCAAATTTGGAATAGGTGCCTTATTGCCGTAGAGAATCGATGTATCCTCGGAGATTTCGTTAAGTGAATCGCTATGTTAAAAGATAGGATGTTGAAATTTTGATCGGTCAGTACATATACAGCGCGACAGGTGGACAGAGAGAGACAGCCAGAGAGAGCTATAGAGCGACAGACAAATTTAGAGACACACAGACACATAGAGAAACAAAGGGACAAATAGAGAGAACGACGGATGATAGAGGAAGACAGAACAACTAACTCAAAGGACAACAGACAAACAGAACGACAGACAGAGCGACAAGCAGTCAGAAACAACTGACAGAGAGGCAAGCAGAGAGAACAACAGACTGACAGGGCAACCGACCGGGTGACAAACAGATAGAGCAACGGACAGACAAAACAGCAGACAGACAGAGCACAAACGCGCAGATAGACAGACAGGCTGATAGGCAAACTAACAGATACAGACAGACAGAGCGACAAACAGATGGACAGAGTGACAGACAGAGTGGCAGGCAGGCAGAGTAGTAGGCAGAAAGACAAAGCCACAAACAGTGGCAGACAGGCAGAGAGCCAGACAAAGCCACAAACATGCGAACAGACAGAGAGACAAATGTGACAGACAAATAAAGTGACGGAAAGAGATACAGACAGACGGACAGAGTGACAGACAGATATTAGTAATAGAGTTGCTTGTCTCAGCTGTTTACAAACCCAAATTTTTAGCCCATCCTCAGCCATAACCGAAAATTGGATTATGGTAACTCGATATTTAAAGCGATATATCTCGAACCAATTTAATGTTGGATTTAAGACAGAAGGATTGATTGATTGACTGATTGATTAATTGGTTTGAAGACCTCGTTTTCCATTTTTTTTTCAACTGATATGACGGCGGTCAGGTTTACGGGTGAAGAAAAACCAGGCCTACACCGAGTGCTAGATTCGAACACGCAACTTCGATGGTTCATAAATGGTCAGGTTGAATGGTATTAATACAAAAAAATTATGGCATATGAAGAGTAAATCGAGAAAAGTTCAGGACAGTGCGAGAGCTGGCAAATGGTCACACGTAACCAGTCGAAGTGAGTTTACCTCATATAGAATTTTATGCTTATCATAAATACGGATTTCAGAGAAAACAAGTCATACCAAAGACTTTAAAAATGGTACTTTTTGCTGCCTCGCTTCGCGCTCAGCACTGAGAGGTCAGGACAAGAAAACGGGAGAGGTTGGCCCGGTGTCAGTAAATGTGACTAGGTGGTGTGTCATGTCTGGTGCCGTCGGCATGATACCTCAGTGGTGGCAGCATTTGGCGGCATAGGCCCTGCCACAGAGAAACAATATATGTAAAAGACCCGCTGTCTGCTTGTCGTCATATGACTGAAAAATTGTTAGGTACGACTTAAGAACTCAAGTATAAAACATACAAAAAAGTAATGCAATACAAAGTGAAATATTTACGTGTATCTCAGGCTCGAATCCCGGACACGCTATACTTTAACTGTGGCTTTAAGTTGAATGGTTTGTCGGGTATTTAGTGAAGGGCGGTGGTTGGCTACGAGTTTCATCCACCTGTAAACCCTTATTTTTGACGAAAAATTCCCGAGTGCTACTTTAATCACCTTTCAAATAAACTTAAGGTTATGTGGATGTATGATTCTATTGTATTTTGTAAGAATTTTCAGCATTATACGCTACTCAGAGGGTTAAAACGGTTGCTCGCCGCAACTATCACGCCCTGACCTGATGATGATGCCGTATTCTGTTACTTGTGTGCATTTGCCAATTATTGCACTCTCGGTACTGCTCTGATTATACTTACTGCGCTGTCGTCTTTTATATTGATTTGATTTTATATAAATTGTTGTTTAAACCATACCCAAGAATCATTCACTTATGCCCACTGCGATCAGAATTTTTGGTGGCCTAAACGGAGTGAACCGGATTAAATCACCAACTTTTTGTCAAGTTTCTTTCATGGGAACTTTCTCACACGTGACGTACACGTATGCCCAGGCACAATATATTCTTCAACAAACGCTGGGCTGCGCAAACGGTCACTCAGCCGCTTTTTTGTTACCAAGGCGAAGCAAGCAAAGAGGGGATTCAGCAAATCCTCATCACCAGAGACTGGGTTTGAACCCGCACCCATACCAAGGATTGAACAGCTAACGCTTTTAACCACTAGACCACGACCCTCTCCAGCTCCTGACCAATGAGGTATCTTGTTCGATGGTATGGCCGCGGCTTTAACTCAGGAGATCTGTCAGGTATCTGTTGAAGGGGCGGTAGTATACTGCTGACACTCAGTTTTCCCCTCCAAGGAACCTATAAACCTAACGGGCATCATTTTAAACGAAAAACACTTGAATACTGCGTTTACAATTTCAGCTAAATATAAAAAAGTATTTACATGTACAGGTATACTTGTAAGGTTTTGTGAATATTATAATTGTGTTGTCTTTTCTTAGAACAGTCCGCATTTTTAGGGCTCTCACACAGTTAAAGCGCTGAGCTGTCAGAGCCTTGACTTATAAGGTTGCGTGTTCGAATCCACCTCTCGCTGTTTCGGCTCCAGTTTTTTGTCAGGAGATTTGTCAAGTAGCTGATGGAGCACGGCGGTTTCCTCCGCTCATAAACCTGACCCCCATATTATAGATTTAAATTCTTAAGTAAATCAGTAAATCAGTCTTCATGTTTGTGTGTGTACAGGAAATAACTGACACGGATAATAGCTCAGAGTCGGCATCCGCTGCTCACACAGTCAAACATTTGATGATTGCCGTCAGTACCATCACCAACCCCATTCTCTACGCGACATTCAACAAGACATTTCGGCTAGGACTGCGCAGACTCGTACCTTGCTGTAAACAGGGCCTTGTTGGGGACGTTGGGGAAGTTGGGTGCGGGGAAGCCGGAAGGAACTTTGTCGGAGACAAGACTGTGTCCACTACAGCTGTATAGTAATGACTTAGCTTTGACCTTGCCACCACAGGACACGGTGATCCAGAAATGGTTGTTTTGTTTCTTTCTACATTCTATTTAGGCCAGAAAAAACGAGAAAGAACGAGACAGTGTCAGAATGAGGCAAAAATACAAAAGCACCAAACTAGAGTGACGAGATGTGAAGAAAAGACTTTGCTAAGTTCCTCGCCCCTTTTGTACATTTGCCTTGCTCTTTTGTACTATTCTTTTATATAATAAATGCCCTGTCGTGATTTTGCCATACACAGAAAATAAAGTAAACAAGACAACCCTGATGGCAAAACTGGCGAAATGGGCAAAATTTGGTGTAATCTCACTCGTTTCACCTCTTTACTTCTGATGTACCATGTGCACTGCAAGTTAACAGACAAATACGAAAATATGACGTTTGCTGGTATGAAGCACTCCTGGTTTCGCTTTTTCACGTTTTTTCCGACCTGAAAGGATAGTAAGTAATTGCAAAGCAAAAGTGCACAATGGCGAAAAGGCGAAAAGGAGAAAGAATGGAAAATGGAGGTAACAAAAAAGCAGCAACGATGAACAGAACGAGAAAGAAGTCCCACCAATAACTCATGTAGTATATATTCCAGGGAAATTTTACCGTGTTATAGGGACAGAAATGCAAATTTTCAATTTACCTTGTAATAGGGGATCATACAGGACAGAAATGCATATTTTCTATGTACACTGTAATAGGGAATCATATAGGACAGAAATGCATATGTTCCTTTTACCTTGTAATAGAAGGGTATTATTATGTTATTGTATTGTGTTAAATGTGATGACAATAGAGCATTTTGAGTAATTTTACACCAGTGACCTCTAAAATTTTAAATAACATCACTAATTTTTCTTTTCTTTACGGTACCTAATTATGCTAAAGCTATGGCGCTGGAAGGCGTATATGAGGCTACTGTTTCTGCATTGACATGAACAGTCAGAATAAAACCCTTAGTGAGGTAAATTGACAAAAGGCTGTATTTCATCGGTTACGTGCGCGACCATTAATCAGCTATCGACCAGTCGTCGCTGCTCTGGTTTTACTCTCTATGCTCTACGTCTTTAATGGGGAACTCGTAAAACCCCTTCCCGTCTGTATCAAAACGGTCCAAAGCTGTGAGCCCATTTGTTGTTTCCTTTATTACGTCAAAATTATCGGTGTACAGGTGCGAATAAAGCATACATGAAGTATGCATGCAATGCAACGTCACAGCAGAAAGTCTCCCATTGCATTGTTGTTTGTTCGAACTCATCACGTGGTTTTATATATTTATAACTGTGGCTGAGATTTACAGTTCTCGGAGTACCTTTTGGTTTACTTATTCATCTGATTGCTGTTTAACGCCGCACTCGAGACTCGATTTACTTGTATAAGGGTAGAGGAAACCAAATAGTCCTGATAAATCGACATTCCTTCGTCATGTACTGGGCATACCTTCTGACTTAAAGCTTCGGCCTAACAACAATGTTCAATGATCGTTGGAGACCACTTTCAATATGTCATACATGCACATTTAGCTCGCTTTTCTCGTGGCCTGTCTCTCAAATGTGGGAAAGTATGTCAATTACTTGCCAAAGGGTTGAGATTAATTCCGGGCACTCTGGTCTCTTCCAACCATGACAGTATCCACCGTTGTATGAGACGTTTCCGTAGATCTATGGCTGTCTCATTCTACAGTTATACAGTATACTGGCAGTTACTAAAATACTATAATCCAATTAATTCGAAGTTGTACAGCTTTATGAAACAGCATATTCTATTATAACCGCCTGTGGGTTTGTTTTTGTAAGATTCTGTATGCATTGTACACGTATTTATGTAATACGTGATGAACCGCTTTTGTCAACTGTCGATTTTGCCTTCAAAGTGCATGCACACTTAAAACTGAAATGTTATATATAATTTAAGCAATCTTAAATTCAACATCATTGCATTGGTGGAGGAAGGAAAGCATTTATAATGCCTGGTAGATTAACACTTCCTGCATTGTTTTCAGGAAATTCATCGCTTTAAAATATGCTTAAAATGTTGTAATCTTATGGCAAAATAACAGTTTTAGGTGTTGTGTTCCAGTTTACAAATGTGTAAAATCATTACGTAACATTTTACGATCTTGGTCCTCAAATTTTACAACACTTAGAAAATGCTGGCGCCTTAACATTTGTGTTTAAGAATGCGTAATTACCACTATATATATGGCGCCTCGTGCACTAAGAGAATAGTCAACTGACTGAAAAGTCGGAGTTATTCAGTTGAGCTAATTCAACTTAGAAAACTGAGGCATATGACCAGACCAGCTGAGTCATATGACCAGATCAGCCGAGTCATGAAAGACTAAACAAGTGAGTCAACAATATAACCAGATGAGTTTCATGACAGCTGATCTGGTTATATGACTCCGCTTTCTGGGTTGAATTGAGCTCGGTAAAGTTGGCAGAAGATTCCAACAAAACATTCAACACCACATTCCCCAGAATGCAGCTCGTTCAGCTGCCAATATGGAGCTGAATGTTGTGTTGCAATATTGTGCCAACTTTACTTTGTAAAACAACATTCAGATGGTTATAGGTACATATTGTACATAAATGTTACATGGTTAATAATAGTTAATAATAATGTATAATGGCTTTCTATTTAGGTAGTTAACACTTCATCCAAATCGGCACAGATTTCATTATTACTGCAAGCCTACAATGTTGGAAACATAAGATATATTTTCGCATTTCAAACGATTTTAGTGTCCAAAATACCTTCTTGAAATGGGTGTTCTTGAAACTGTAACCGGCCCTAGAGGTACATTTCTACGGTCAGTTCAAGTCCTAAAGGTCCTTTACTGGATATTCATCCAGTCAGCAATTTGCCACAGTGTCAAAGGGCAGTTCGTTTGCAACATAAGTAAAACTGTGCATTATTATGTGAACAACTGCCGTCAGCTTCTGAATTTAGCTTGCCACTGTTTACATATGCTGAGTTAAGGGCCTGCTGTCTGCCTCTGCCTTAGAATGTTCCAGAATTCGCTCAGTTCGGGGCCTGTTTGTTTACAACAAGTGTTGAAGAATTTTCTTATTCTAGAAAATTCCACCAGTCTATATAAGACCTATGAAAGCAAGTCAAAACGAGGAGAAAGGAAAGTTATTGAGAGTTTTGGATGCTTTCGCTGTGTATTACTTTAGTAGGCCTTTTGTGCTGAATTTTGGTGTCTTTATAGCCTCTGGCTTTGTTATATCATATCTCCACCGAGCACTTGTTCAGTCTGAACTTGTATATTTAATTTGTGCTCTTGTGTACACGGTGCTTATTAGTACACGGACCCTGTCTGTGGAATTTTGTGTATATTTCGTCACACACTCAGTTATACTGTGGATTTTCCCTCTTGTGAATATTGCCTCTGTGCATTTGTGCCTTAGTAGTTTTCAGCATTGTGGAATATATGCGTCCGTTTGGACTTGACACCGTTGTACATGTAAGTACTTTAGTATTTGTATAGATATTGCTATCCTTTCTTGTTAAACTTAAGCACTTTAGTATTTGTATGAGTCTTGTTATCTGTTCTTGTTAAACCTAATAAATTGTTGTAAAATAAACTCTGCTGGTTTTGGTTACTTTTTTGTGCAGCTAAACTGTCGTGTATTTCGAACAAGCCATCTCTTTATAATACAGACAGTTTGGGTCATAACAACATATATGTAAAGGTGCATAGTTGTGGTCAGGAAACCAGGAGTGACAACAGATGCAACGCAAGTCGCAGACGTTCAGTAATGGGCAATAAAGGACAGTATCTTGTTTAATCTTTATATCCAATGCCATCTTAGACCGTCTCCAACAAGCCTAGGTGTCAAAAGTGTCCTCTAAAAATTCATTATACGAGAAAGATACCTGACTAGTGCAAGTCGCAGACGCCCTGGAAAGGCGATTAAACAACAGTATCTTAAACCGTCTCCAACTTGCTATAGTGTCAAAAATGCCTTCTCAAAAATGCCATTTGCTTACATCAAAACAGGTTTTAAAGGGCCACATATAGGGTCAGAAAACATACAGTGTAACTCGTAGACATATTTAATACCATCTTAGACCGTCTGCTACTTGCTACGGTGTCAAAAATGCCATCTCAAAAATGTCATTTGCTTAGTTCAAAACAGGCTATATAGGGCCGCTAATAGGGTCAAAAAACATACAGTACAAGTCCCAGACGCTCTGGAAATGCAATTAAATGACAGTATGTTGTTCATTCTTAATATTCATGCCATTTAGACCTTATAAGTGGCCCTCTAAAGCCTGTTTTGAACTAAATACATTTTTGAGAAGGCATTTTTGCCACCGTACCAAACAGCAGACGGTCTAAGATGGCATTAAATATTAAACATGAACAACATGCTGTCGTTTAATCGCCTTTCCAGGGCGTCTGCGACTTGCTTTGTGACTCTATAAGTGGGCATATAAAACCTGTTTTAAACTAAGCAAATGGCATTCATGAGAAGAAATTTTTGACACCGTAGCAAGTAGCAGACGGTCTAAAATGGCTTTGAATATAAGAATGAACACCATACTGTCGTTTAATTGCCTTTCCAGGGCGTCTGCGACTTGCACTGTGTGTTTTCTGACCTTACAAGTGGCCTTATAAAGCCTGTTTTAAACTAAGCAAATGGCATTTTTGAGAAAGCTTTTTTGCCACAGTAGCAAGTAGCAGACGGTCTAAGGTGGTATTAAATATTACAAATGAACAACATCCTGTCGTTTAATCGCCTGACCAGGGCGTCTGCGACTTGCACTGTATGTTTTCTGACCCTATAAGTGGCCTTATAAAGCCTGTTTTGAACTAAGCAAATTGCATTTTTGAGAAAGCTTTTTTGCCACAGTAGCAAGTAGCAGACGGTCTAAGGTGGTATTAAATATTACAAATGAACAACATCCTGTCGTTTAATCGCCTGACCAGGGCGTCTGCGACTTGCACTGTATGTTTTCTGACCCTATAAGTGGCCTTATAAAGCCTGTTTTGAACTAAGCAAATTGCATTTTTAAGAAGGCATTTTTCACAAAGTAGCAAGTAGCAGACGGTTTAAGATGGCATTAAATATTACAAATGAACAACATCCTGTCGTTTAATCGCCTGACCAGGGCGTCTGCGACTTGCACTGTATGTTTTCTGACCCTATAAGTGGCCGTATAAAGCCTGTTTTGAACTAAGCAAATGGCATTCTTGAGAAGGCATTTTTCACAAAGTAGCAAGTAGCAGACGGTTTAAGATGGCATTAAATATTACAAATGAACAACATCCTGTCGTTTAGTCGCCTGACCAGGGCGTCTGCACTGTATGTTTTCTGACCCTATAAGTGGCCGTATAAAGCCTGTTTTGAACTAAGCAAATGGCATTTTTGAGAAAGCATTTTTGACACCGTATCAGTTAGCAGATGGTCTAAGATGGCATTAAATACTAAGAATGCCTTTTCAGGGCGCCTGCGATTTGCACTGTATGCTTTGTGACCCTACAAGTGGTCCTGTAAAGTCTGTTTTAATCTAGGCTAATTTCATTTTTGACAAAGCATTTTGACACCGTAGCAAGTAGCAGACGGTCTAAGATGGCATTAAGTACAAGGAATGAACACCACATTGTCATTTAATCGGCTTTCCAGGGCGTCTGCGACTTGCACTGTATGGTTTTTGACTATAAAATTGTACCTTTCAGTCAGGTATCTGTCTCGTAAAATGAAGTTTTAGAGGACAATTTTGACACCTAGGCATGTTGGAGACGGTCTAAGATGGCACTGAATATTAAGAATGGAGAGCATACGGTCGTTTAATCCTTTTTAGGGCGTCTGCGCCTTATAGTGTATGTTTTCTAACCTTAAAATTGTGTATGTTTTCTGACCTTAAAATTGTGTATGTTTTCTAACCTTAATATTGTGTATGTTTTCTGACCTTAAAATTGTGTATGTTTTCTAACCTTAAAATTGTGTATGTTTTCTGGCCTTAAAATTGTACTTAAAATTGTGTATGTTTTCTGACCTTAAAATTGTGTATGTTTTCTAACCTTAAAATTGTGTATGTTTTCTGACCTTAAAATTGTGTATGTTTTCTAACCTTAAAATTGTGTATTTTTTCTAACCTTAAAATTGTGTATGTTTTCTGACCTTAAAATTGTGTATGTTTTCTGACCTTAAAATTGTGTATGTTTTCTAACCTTAAAATTGTGTATGTTTTCTAACCTTAAAATTGTACTCTAAGGTCAATAATAAAATAAGGTAATGGCACTTTAAAGAAGACATTTTTAACACCATAGCAAGTAATTGGAGACGGTTTGAGATTGCGTTGAATGTTACGAATGAACAACGTGCTGTCGTTTTATCGC
This sequence comes from Liolophura sinensis, assembly GCF_032854445.1. Classification (NCBI taxonomy): domain Eukaryota; kingdom Metazoa; phylum Mollusca; class Polyplacophora; order Chitonida; family Chitonidae; genus Liolophura; species Liolophura sinensis. The sequence continues at coordinate 13,416,678 of NC_088299.1, read as the reverse complement.
CTTTCCAGGGCGTCTGCCAGTTGCACTGTATGTTTTTTATCTGTAAAATGATACCTTTCAGTCAGGTATCTTCCTCGTAAAATGAATTTTAGAGGACATTTTTGATACCTAGGCATGTTGGCGGCAGTCTAAAAATGGCATTAAATACAAACAGTAAAAAAGCTGCTATCCTTTATTACCCATTACTAAACGTCTGCTACTTGCGCTGCATCTGTCGTGACAACTGGTTTCCTGACCACAACTATGCATCTTTACATACATGTGCAGTTTGAGTTATGTTGCAAACGAAATGCCATTAGGCACTGTCGCCAGTTGCTGATTTGATCCATATTTACTTCACAGCCTGTAGGATTTTGACTGCATGTTAGAAATGTACTGCTAGGGCCGGCTATAGGTAAAAGAATACCCATTTCAAAAGGTATTTTGGGCACTAAACTCGTTCGAAATGTCAAAATATATCTTATGTTTTAAGTAATAATGAAATTTATGTCTCTTTGAACGAACTGTTAACTATTTAAATAGCATGCTATTATAAATGTCACGTTCGTGCACAAGATGTGTCTATAACCATCTGAATGTTGTTTTACAAAGTAAAGTTGACACAATATTGCAACACAACATTCAGTTCCATATTCGCAGCTGCAAGAGCTGCATTCTGGCGAATATGGTGCTGAATGTTGTGTTGGAATCTTGTGCCAACTTTACCGAGCTGTTGAATTGGCTGAATTGTATAACTTAGAGTTTTCAGTTAAATTAGATCAAATTTTTTCTCTCTGTGTATGTTAGCGTTGTCCATTTAGCAGCTTGTCATCTTACCGGGGTTACACGCTGTTGTGACAGGAACGAGACAATGTATCATATTATTTTAAAAGCAAAGATCAATGTAAAATGAAGTAGGCCCTATATATCAAATGAAAGAACATTAAAGACCGTCCAGGAATAATGTTGAAATTAGCTTTTTTTGGAATTTTTCTAGAAAAGATCAGATTATACTGTGGACTGTTGTAACCCAGAAGGTATCAATTACGTCACATCTATGCTTTTTGCCTGAAATAATTCGTTCCATGGTCAAATCAGCGAATGCATTCACGGATCTATATGTATATGCATTTCGAATAATGAAATGTAGCAATCTAATGAGTGTTAAGTAGCAAAAACATTATGTGACGTCACCGGTCCCATTGCATGTGGTCAGAAAAGGCCACCATGGAATAATATATTCAAATGCATTGTATTAAACAAATTGTGAAAAAAAGACAATCGTGATCTTCATGGTGAAATTTCAGATTTTCGAAATTAATCAAAATTACTTTTGGAGGCAGTTATTAACATTTTTAAGTTTCTGTAATTTGTCCTCGATAAAGCTTTTATTGATGAACGCTGATTATTGGTCCGCGCGAGGATATCAGTGGTAAGCTTTAACCTATATTATCTTACATTCGTCGCTCAGGCTCCAAAAGTCAAACTTGTCTGGTGTGGTGGCAGTGAAGTAAAGCGAGCGTAGAGATTGGCACATGCCCTCTAGGAAAGAGCTAAATACTTTTGGTAATAATGACATATAAATCTATGGGAGTATGAGATTTATTTTTGAAAATAAGAAAATTTAAGTCTTGTACTTTGATTTCTTTTGTAAATCTAATGCTTTATTTATTTTAAAAAGGTACAACACTTCTCGGTAGTCTAGAGAACAATCTTCTGTACATGGGGCGGGTTCTTCGGCAGTGCGCAAGGTATATAACGCTCTGACAGATTAATACAAAGAAAAAAAAAAGGATATCACAAGTAATAACTGAATGTTTAAAACTTGTCCGTACGTTTTACTTTATGATAATGAAAATAATCTGTTGGGATATTAGCGTTTCACTCACAAAACTTTTACGACAAAAGATAACATTTTTTAAACCGATATACAAAGAATCGATCATAAATTCTTCAGTATGATTGACGAAAATATTTGTATGAAGTGAATTATGATTTCTAGTGCATACAGATGAAGGTATTGATCTGGATACGCAAAAATTCAGGTAATCAGCATGTCTCTGACAGTCGCGAATAAAGCATTTCCAAATTTTATCAGGGCTTACAAGTTTAACTTTCAATACAGTGTTATAAATATCTTCACGTTAATGGATCACTGAGCTGCGACAAGAAAAAGATGACAAAAAGTGATGTTAGACAATGTTAAGACGAAGTTTCCAATATATGTCCCGCTAGCGCATGCCCTCTTGCGTCCTATGCCATCATTGTTGTTATGGTTTCGCTAACTGTGGTGTCGACACAGCCACGATATGGACGTAGCCGACACAGTCACAGCATGTATGTACCGACAAGTCACAACATGGACGTAGCCGAGCACACAGCGGAGTATCTGAATGTTAACAATTTCTCAGCTTAGCATATGGGCAATTCGGGACGTCGCGAACGTTAAATTTCATCATCTTGGCTAATACTTGATTGGGGTCAAAGTAGATTTCCAGCTTCTCCAGTTTACCCTCGGGACTGGTCTTAGCGATGCAGCTACCGTACATCTCCATCAGCTCACCTGTGGGTTCCACGCCCAGGAAAGGGCCTTCCCAATGTGCCCAGTGACGCCAGGTGAACGATACGGTTGGAGGGCCTGTTGGTTTAAACATGTCAATTAGTTCATTGTTAATTTCTTGGCGGACAATCTTAGAACTGGTGTAAGCTTAAAAGATGAACTTATTACTTAAATCAAACTCAGGATGAAAAACTCCTTCAAATATTTGCGGTGGCTTTTCGATGTAGCTTCTGATAATTGAAGAGGTTTGATATTCATAAGTAATGTGTTCGCCTTTGATTGGTTGATAGATTGATTGTGTTTATCTTTAGTTAATTTATCCCATATAACGTCAGTGTAATGTACTTCTCAGTTATGACCATGATGTATGCATAATATGCTATTAAAGGTTTCCACCATACACAAGGATATTTATTTTATGTATCACGACGTTGATTTTGAACGTTTTAATGGATGAAACAGTGTTGAGCCCAGGTGAGTGCACCGCACAGATATACACCTGAGAAACATACAAATCCTTAGTTGAGCTACACACTGTAAAAAATATTCCATATAGCCCAAGGGCGGCTCCGTGGCCGAGTTGGTTAGCTCGCCAGTTCGGCGCAATAACCCAGAAGCCTCTTATCAATGCAGTCGCTGTGAGTTCAAGTCCAGCTCATGCTGGCTTCCTTTCCGGCCGTACGTGGGAAAGTTCTCCAGCAGCCTGCGAATGGTCGTGGGTTTCTGTCCGGCCGCTGCTCGGTTGGAGTATGGACATATATTCAAATTCAAATAAACTTATGAATGTGTGAAGCAGACCATCATGTGACAGTCAGTGTTCACCAGCCTTAAAACAATCAATAATGAAACACTGAATACTCAAAGATTTTTCGCATATACGATGACGGTCAAATTTAAGTTTGGGGGAAACCAGAATGCTCAGGGAAAACCCTTGGCAAGTTATTAATAACTCTCGTATACTTTTTTGGTCAGATATATGAACTTTCACACAGTTCGAAGTTGAATTTCATGGCAAGTTTAGCAATTCGCAAGTTATCAAATAGAAAACAAATTGTCACCAAACAGTGGCCTCACACAACATTCATGTTTTGGGATAAAAAGATATTAATTTTTAAATCCTCTTGAACCATAAATTCAGTATTTTTAAGAGAAAAATCGATGGCTAATCAAACCATGCTTATGGGGTTTTTTTCTTGAGGCAAAGGGATACGTCTTCCTGCGCAATGGCGATTCGGGTCCAAGCTGGGCTTATTATTGTTCTCTTGCAATACATGGGTAATATGTTACCGGTTTGCTCGCAAAAATGTCATTGCAAAAGCAGGAATGAACAATAGATTCCACAGCTTTGGACGGAATTTCTTTTGGCGGAAAGGTTTCCGATTGCAGGTGTTAAATCTAAGGATCATGAGGACCAGAGACCGATTCCACAATCTGACTTAGGCCAAACTTGAAAGCCCCTTTACAATGCTTATAGTTTTTGATAGTGCGAGCTGAAATTTTCAACGTTCGTCTTAATACAACATTTATGAGGTGACTTACTTTTAACTACTGGGCCCCAAAAGTAAGCTCTAAAATCGTATTTCAAACTTGGACAGAACTGGCCTTGAGGAATCAAACTTTCAGATAAAGATGAAAAGATCTGCACTTTAGTCTAAAGCTGTTGTAGCGTCGTCTGGCAAACTTACCGGAATGGAGCTCTATTAGTTCCCATGGAAACCCTGCCGGAAAAGCCTGCCGGAACATATCATGCGACTGATCCCACGTGATGCTGGGGTCATACAGTGGAGAATCCTTCATCAAGATGTTGTAATTGCCAATCTCTATATTGTCCTTTAACGTGCCCACAAATCCGCCATTAGCGCTGATAGTGAACTTTTCTTTGACCACAGTGTTCCAGTCCTCAAGAAATAAAAAAAATATAGAAAAGGAATTAAGGGAAAACAGTTTACATTTGTACATTTATTGGTTTATTGTAAGATTTCAGATTAATGAATGTTGTACGTTTTTTTCCGTTCAGTTAGTTTGACGGACTCATTGACTTGAGCAGTTAATTGCTGTCATTCATTGTAGCTGTCAGTTACGTAGTTAATACACACAACGTAAATGTTCAATAAAACACCTGATAGAGTTAAAACGCAGGGGAAGATTTAAACAAGTTTAAATTCGGCTTTATCGGTTTATGTTCTTGTGGTCACAATAATGAGAAGAGTATTGTAGACATATTAATGTTTTCTTTTATTTGATGGGTGCCTGAAGCCGTATTCAGGAATTATTTATTTATATATGCGACGGCGTTTTCACGTTTATGTGTGGAGAAAACCAGAGTGTCCGGAGTATGCTATACAATCCCATGCTGGGCACGTAACAAACATTCTGACTATAAAACCACAGCGATGCCTGCATGTGTTCGATTAAACCCAGGGCCAAGTTGTTCACAAGTGTATTAGCAGTTCAGTTCGGCATTAACTGTAGTGTGGACTAAAGCCCCATTAATTTTGTATTAGGCCAAGACTGGTATTAAGACTTAATTAACCACCTTCATCTTCATTAATCCAAGCCTAGCTGTGGAGATGAACGCTTTCGTCAACTGAGCCAGCGAAGGTTTCGCGGGAGGTATATTACTACAGCTTATATTACATAGGTTTAGAAATTGCTTTTATAACACTTGGGATTTATCATATGACTACCAACACGATATAGCAGAAGATTCCATATCACAATCCTACCCTTTAGCTCCTTCAGCTATAAAACTCTGAGATGCTACACAAATTGGCAAAAATTCCAGTTAAATCAGTATTCAAATCGTGTATCATGATAGTATGTAAGTTGTCGACCACCAAATATGAATTTCAACAACGCCTGGACTGCAACTGTTCATATTATCCAACTCGGCACGATGAATATGCGCGCATTCTCGTCAGATTCCGGACGTTCTTTCCACATTTACTTACAAACGAATTATTTTCATTGTAAAACTAAGAGTGAAGACGTTTGGTGAAATAATCTTGACACACCAGGTTTTGCAGTAGGCCTAATAGGCCTAAGTTGTGACGTTGATTATAATCCTGACGCAACACACAGGATCTAACAAATGCTACAAGGCGAGACGTGTACACGTGCTTTGCTGTATCTAACCTTTGCAGTTCTTGTGAAGGCCTGCTTAACCTCAGTGTTTCATAAATACACATACATCGAAATGCTTGAGTACTACAGGATCAAGCAAAAGAGTAGGTGTACATAAATTTGGACTATGCAAGCCGATAGAGGACATCTCGCTACCTCGACTCGTCTCTTACAGGGCGAGGCAGCTAGATATTGAGGTGGCAAAGCGAGGTAACGAGGTAGCCAAGCGAGGTAACGAAATAGCGATGTAGCGATGCCTCTATATTGGCTTCCATATTGAATTGCTTTGTCAAAGTCGTGAAGGAGATTTGAGTGCTGTAACGACCAGCACAGTTCAGTTCCATCAATGAAGACCTGCCAAACGCAAGGCAGCAGGACCTTGACGTCATATTACTGACGTCAAATGTTCCGTTTCCAGCTCATCATGATGACGTCACATTAAAGACAGTGCGACGTTACAACAGAAACCGATATATAATAACGATGTACACGTTACACTACCATCCATTTTAGACGTTACAATGGCTCGAAGTCCTGCTTCACATTAGCGCCACCTCACGGGATTTAAAAATATGCCGCCTCCTCATTAAACTGGCATCACAAACACACAAACATGTAGGCCTACATCATTAATGTATGTATTTATTTGACCGTTGTTTAACGAAATGCTGAAGAACACATATACACTCCCGCATATTGTCACCAATAACTTTCGTAAAAAACAAGGGAATATATTTACCATTTCTAAGTAGTCCAATTTTACTTCGGTTGTTGTTACCGGTAGTTATTTATTTTATTTTTTTTACAGAATTAGTATTTGGCATGTAAACGCAACTATCGGACCTACACGACGATGTTACTGTGTGTTCTCATCAAAACGTGAACGTGAGCGTGCCCTGAAAGCCGCTCTACACGGCACCTGATCACACACCCTGATATATAATAGCCTTAATGGTATGTTTGTATTGAAAAGTTACAGGCAATTCCTGTTGACAGATAGACCGGATATGGACCAGTATGCAGCTTAAATTCTTTGAAGAATAAAATTAAAAGGATTATAAGGGAATAGTGAGAGTTCAGTGTTGACCTTTTTTGGTCACTTCACGATGCTGGTCTGGTGGACTGTGCCGCCCAACCTGCAACAACAAGAGCGACACATGTACATAAGGTCTGATTTTAATCAGATTGTGTACCACCTGAGTAGTGTTAATTACACACAAATCACCTGTGATCGCGTGATGGAAAAGTGTCAATGGTCAGTTGATTAGAAATGGTGTTCGTGGAAACTGATAATAGCATTGTCGGAAAGGTAAATAAGTCAAGGTTCCTCTGAAAGTAACGCTGAAACAAGAACCGAATCCGATACTAGAAAAACGCAAGAAAGGAGCAAAATTTAACATAGAAATAAGCCTGTCTGTACTTCAGGCAGATCTCAGGATGCATCAAATGTACATGTATATATGTAAATGCTAAAATATTTCGAGCTTACAGTATAGTTTTGTTGTTTTTTGTTCAGTTGAGACAGTCTTACTGAGTTGTTCAGAAAAATGTGCACTTATAAAAGTACACAACACATATTTATAACGATGTCAATCTTTATCCACCCCCCCCCCCCCCCGCTGTTTCTCGTTTTTTTTAGTGTGGTTTCTTTTTTTTTTCCCGCGGTTTCTGATTTTTACCGATTAAAACTGAAAAGCGTCAGATACAACTCGAAGAGAAAGTTTTCATAGAAATGACATACGCACAATTTTAAACAAAAAAAAGGAAAGTAGACTCGGTTTAATTGTATACTTCGATCGATGACGTCTAAATCTACATCATCCAGATCTTCATAAACAAAAAAAAATCAGACTTCGTACACACGAACGGAAACAGGAAAGAAATCATAGCATGTTGAAGATGCAAGCATGATGGACTCCTTGTATGTGCTATAAATATTTCATTATACCAACATTCGAGCGGTCAATGCAGCGTTTATACAGGATTTATAATAGTAAATGTTTAAAAGAGGCGTTTATAGGCTACATGATATATAAGAATAAATCCTTTCACCAGATGAATCACATACACAAAAAACACCTGTGCTGTATGATAACAAAATTATGTTGTTTCCAACAAAAGCCTTGTGTCATACTTGGACAACTCTATCTTCTGTTGAATGAACACGTGGTCTTGTTTGTTTGATCTTTTTGTAACACAAGCATATGTACTTCACGTTGATTTAATACAACGCAAACATGAGTACTTCGCATTGATTTAACACAAGGCAAACATGGGTGCTTCACACTGATTTAACACAACGCAAATATGTGTATTTCACACTGATTTAACAAAACGCAAAGATGTGTACTTCACACTGATTTAACACAACGCAAACATGTGTACTTCACACTGATTTAACACAACACAAACATGTGTACTTCACACTGATTTAACACAACGCAAAGATGTGTACTTCACACTGATTTAACACAACGCAAACATGTGTACTTCACACTGATTTAACACAACGCAAACATGTGTACTTCACACTGATTTAACACAACGCAAACATGTGTACTTCACACTGATTTAACACAACACAAACATGTGTACTTCACACTGATTTAACACAACGCAAACATGTGTACTTCACACTGATTTAACACAACACAAACATGTGTACTTCACACTGATTTAACGCAACACAAACATGTGTACTTCACACTGATTTAACGCAACGCAAACATGTGTACTTCACACTGATTTAACACAACGCAAAGATGTGTACTTCACCCTGATTTAACACAACGCAAACATGTGTACTTCACACTGATTTAACACAACACAAACATGTGTACTTCACATTTATTTAACACAACGCAAAGATGTGTATTTCACATTGATTTAACACAGCGCAAAGATGTGTACTTCACACTGATTTAACACAACGCAAACATGTGTACTTCACACTGATTTAACGCAACACAAACATGTGTACTTCACATTTATTTAACACATGTTTGTGTTGTAGTAAAGCATTTCCGTATTGAATGAAATAACACAAGTTGTTGTGTTAGATTTCAACACAAGTGTTTTTTGTGTGCCTACAAAAAATAAATAGCAGCTTGTTGTTTACGCCACACTCAGGAATTTTTCAGTCATGCGATAGGCGGTTACTATTTTGAATGGAGGAAACTGAAGTGTCAGGTGATAATTCACCGTCCTGTTACTAACGAACCCTCCCACATGTGACCTACAGATAAGACCACATGAGTGGGAGCAGTGAGACGGGGAAATCTACTAAATTTCGATTTTCATGCGATTTGAAAGATTGTGTATGTTCCTGGTATGAATTGAAGACTATAATAACATTATAATACAATGATCTATATATGTTATGTTAGAGCCCTGCGAAGCTGCCTTTGTAAAAGGCTATACGTGAGTAAGGTTACGTAACGGTGATATAGAATGAGCCATCTTCTCAAAGGCACATGCATCGGCAAACTAAATGGAACAGAATGAATCTCAAACGATGACATGTGTAAGCATAATTAGACGGACTTAATTGTCTCTCTTTAACCACCAAGTGAGCCTATATCGACCACATGGTATGCATGCAGATCTGCTGATCTTGTCAGATCGTGTAGGTGTGATTTCAGTCGCGTGTCTTAAGTTGTTTTACTGCTATAGTTTCAAATGGTCTTGCAACAGCATCAGGATCAAGGAGTTTTGTGTTTGTGGATTTCTCAGGGGAAAGGGCTTCACCCGAGCATATAAATATGTAATAATTATCTGTATGTTATGGGATAATTATCTGTATGTTATGGGATAATTATCTGTATGTTATGGGATAATTATCTGTATGTTATGGGATATTATCCCAATGAGTCTGCACATATAGGCCTACTGTGTGTCACATACACTGTCTGTCACACCTACACCGACAATCTGGCGGTAACAATGCAATCCTTTTAATAACATTTAGTTATTTCTTAGATTGGTGTTTTACACCATACTCAAGAATATATCACTTATGCGACGGCTCCCAGGTTGTCAGGAAACATGGCAGAAACCCACGACCACAAGAAGGTTGCTATCAGACCTTCGTACGTACGACCAGAGAGCTAGTCAGCATGAGCTGGTTTTGAACTCATAGCGACCTCATTGGGTGAGTGAGTGCTTTAAGTGCTTTAAGTGATAAGTGAGTGGGTTTAACGTCGTACTCAACAATTTTTCAGTCATATGACGACGAAGGAATCATTAGGGTGCATGTACATGTAATGTGCCTCCTTGTAGCAGGACGGATTTCCACCGCTCTTTTATTTAGTGCTGCTTCACTGAGCCGCCCCGCCCGAGCCATTATACTGATACGGGTCAACCAGTCGTTGCACTATGCCCTTCATGCTGAACGCCAAGCGAGCAAGTTACAACTTCCTCTTTTAAAGTCTTAGGTGTGACTTGATCCTGGATCTACCGGTCCCGAAGCGGACGCTCTACCAACTTTGTTATCTGGGCCGGTACGACCTCATTGGTGACAGGCTCCGGGGGCATTGCGCCGCACTGGCATTCTAACCAGTAGGTCACTGGAGGCCCACTGAAGGATATTGGTGTTATTATATTGATGTGACAGTGATGTTATCATATTTATGTGACAGTGATGTTATCATATTTATGTGACAGAGATGTTATCATATTTATGTGACAGAGATGTTATCATGTTGATAATACAGTTGTTATCATGTTGATGCCACAGTTATGTTATCATATTGATGTGAAAGAGATGTTATCATATTTATGTGACAGAGATGTTATCATATTGATAATACAGTTGTTATCATGTTGATGCCACAGTTATGTTATCATATTGATGGAAGGGAAGTAGTCTTCAGCGAACTTCATGATATACAACGCATTTTAATTTAAAAGAAAAAACAAAATGAAAGTTATCGTCTAAAAACACACCACTGAAATCTGAATATAAAATGCTTTTACTTCTTATATATGCTTTCAAAAAGTTCAGTCTTAAAATGGGCGTCTGTACCGTTCTGATCAAGTTTTAGGCGTCCATCGCGTCAAGAAAATGGCTTTTTTGCTCTTAACCAGGCATTTACCGCCATAATGCACATTATGTAAACTACTTCATAATAATTTTGCTCATAGCTGAACGTAGACAATATAAAACCTTCACCGCACTTCTCCGCGCGGTTAACGCATGGTATTAATCCGAAAGCTCACCACACTGTACCGCATGCAGGATTTTAAGTATTGTACTACAGCACAACAGCCTGCACGACACGGTAAGTGTATATGGCTATCGCACGGTACGGAGTCTGGCTCACAAGCGACCAGTGGTGATAACATGTACAGTATCAGGAATCTGCCACTCATCACCGTTCAACTGTTGTGCAGCACAGTGCAGGTTATTACTGCGTTGTATCACGTGGCTCTATACCAGGTGGGGGGCCTCCGTGGCTCAGTTGGTTAGCGCGCTAGTGCAGTGTAATGACCCAGGAGTGTATCACCAATGCGGTCGCTGTGAGTTCAAGTCCAGCTCATGCTGGCTTCCTCTCCGGCCGTACGTGGGAAGGTCTATCACCAACCTGCGGATGGTCGTGGGTTTCCCCCGGGCTGTGCCCGGTTTCCCACCCACCATAATGCTGGCCGCCGTCGTGTAAGTGAAATATTCTTAAGTACGGCATAAAACACCAATCAAATAAATAAATAAATAGACCAGGTGGTACGGACATGAAATTGCCGTGTGCACAGAACACACCACTACCCAGTTTTGGGGCCGTTCAGCACTCTTTGCTAAGTTCAGGTAAAAAAAAAAAAAAGAATGAAAAATAAGAAGCCCAACAATGTAACTTATTTGATTCTTTTTTAAAGCCATGATTCTTTCATTTATACCAAGAGTGAGTATTGGGGGTTCCGATTGCCTGGGGTAAACCACTAGCCTTCGGCAGGTTACCGACGAACTTTGTCACGTGTGGACGTACAGATATGTGCACCATACTTGTGGGAAACAAGTAGCCTATTAAACGACTCTTAAACTGAGCCGACCACCGCCATTTACCCAGCCCAACAGCGAGGGCGGGGAAATCAACAAAATCTAAAAAATTATCTGCCCAAGGCGGATTAGAACCCGCACCTCGCGTGTCATTGCGAATGAAATCCAAGCACCTTAATTTGTAACGACGAACAATATAAATATCGTTTATAAAGCGCACGTTATTTAAATTTTATACGCGTTTAATTCTATTCAAGAAACTTTTGTAAAAAAAAAAGCGAAGATATTTTAAGATACAGTTTTCAATGGTGTGTGTGTGATAATGACTTTTTCCTATACATTTCCCTGAAAGTAAATAATATGGTGTTTGAATGGAGCCAACTGCACTTTCGATATTATGAGGCATTTTTTTGTCGGCCGCCCAGTATGTGCATATCCAGGCTGTACACTACAATCTACATACACTCGCTGAAAACTTAACAAAACCGTGCTCGATGTCTTTACAAATTCAGACCACAAAATCCTATTGAATTCCGTATTTATCAACATACACATGATCCACGAGTGCATCTATGTAGACAGACATTCCTGCGTGTGGATTTCTACATATACGAGTATAATAAGCATCTGTGTACTGGACGCTACACTTCTATGGTTGTCTTGCAAATGAGGATAAGTGCCTTGAATTAGACTTGTCTTCGGCATACATTTTGTTTGCTCGTACGTGGTTTAAGTACCGCATTGAACATTATTCCGGTCATGCTATGATGGTGTCTCATTGCAGAAGGCCGATCACGTGTCCCTGGATGTTTACAATGCTGCCTCATCGGAATGGCGTGCCGGTGACACGAACCCCACCTATAATCACGCTACACGGACACCAGATGAAGAACTTCCATTTATGGCTATCTCCTGTAGGCCGTGTGCTACGCCATGGAATTACATCTATACAGCTGTATGAAATTGCAATTCTGAATGTTTAACCCTGGCCCGGCTGGCCATTTAACTACGTGTTCCAGACGGGTGCTCAAACAGCATTAAGTTCATATATGTAGACATTAAGAAACAAGCATTACGTACGTTTATATATGGAAAACATTAAGCGTGCTCATATATGTACAACATTATGAGACAAGCATTATCAATGCTTATGTATGTACAGCATTATGAGACAAACATTAAGCATGGTTATATATTAACAGCATTATGAGACAAACACTAAGTATGCTTATATATGTACAACACTGAGGAAAACATTAAGCATGCTTATATATGTACAACATTAAGTGCCCCGCATTAAGCATGTTTTATATATGTATAGCATTATAGAGACGAACATTAAGCATGCAGCTGCACATATACGTAAACATTACGTACGTTAAGCATGTTAAACATGTTTATATTCGCACAACATTAAGTGTGAAACATTTAACACGCTTATATTTGCACAATATCAAGTTTTATAATAAACATGCTTATATATGCATAATATTATGTGTCAAACATAAACAATGTTTATATAAACACAGCGTCAAGTGCTAAACATAAGCATGTTTATGTGTACACATCATTAAGTGCCTAGTATAGGCATGTTTATATATGAACAATGTTAAGTATCAAACATAATCATGCTTATGTACATGCATTAGTATTAAACATAAGCATGATTGTATGTTACGAGTCTGGTGGATTCCTATAAAACTGAGAGTCAAACATTAAGCATTCTTACACAGGCGAGTCTGGAAGGCCTCTAAGATCGCGCGAAGGCATTAGAATAAGGAGGCCCGGATATATAAAAACAAGAGCCATGCACGTGTGTTGCACGTGGGAAAATGTCAAATTTGTCTGCAGATATTTTGTTTAGTGTATCTTCCGATAAGAATAACCCAAATGTGATGACCACTGGTCGGGTCAGGTGAGGTCAATTTTTATCTAAAAAATATAACACAGGCCTTTGTGAGTGAAGGATACATGTACAGTACAATGGTCGTTCAGGCTGTCCTCACGCTGTCTTTGATAATCTTGGACGGATTTACATGTGTGCTTTGGATCTAAGATCAGTTTTCAGCACATCTCTTGTCAGTGCACTTGGTAAAAAAAATGACCATCACAGCTGTATTAAAATGTGAGATGTCGGCATACATCCTAAGGTTGCACTCATTGTTATGTTTGTGGCCGAGGAAAGATCGAGTTTCGTTCAAAGCTGTCTAAGGACCACAAGAGCCTTCGGGTCAATGGAGCCTTTGGCCCCTCACCTTGTGAGCTTGGATAGTTGACACCCCCCACCCCCGCTAATCAAAATCCTTGAAACCCCATATTGTTCCCGTCTTAGGTCAAGATGATTGCCGTCATGAAAACTGAATGACGCCTGCGGATAAGACTGGAGTGTCGGCAGTTCAAATATCTTCATGTTGACTAAGGCTTTATGTAGTTCAAAGACAAGAATGTTGCTCATTTCACCCCGTTGCCTAAGCTTCTTGGATAACGTGTTACTTTTCATATCGACCGTTGACTGTGGCCATAATTTAACATAACTGTGGCTTTGTAGACCAGGTGAACATTTATCAAAGCCAAACTAGGAAGAATGAAACAGATGTTATAGAGATATACATGTAGTTACACTTTAAAATGAATCTGGTAAGTTTAAAAGAAAGATTGTTATCTGAGTGATGCTAGAATGTATTCTGTTATGAGAAGGTAATATTGTTTTCACATTTGACATAATATTCTGTTAATCTAATAGAATCGTTATGTTGAATTAACAGAATGTGTGGATTGTATTTACAGAATAATCTGCTGCAATAACAAAGTATATTCTAGCATCACTCGCAGAACAGAGTGTGTGTTAAATTTTACAGATTAATTTTTTGAGTGTAGAGAGAACTGATTAGCCAACAGGAAATACAGGGAGTTTTCACTGATGCGTGATGAGGTTGTTTGGACACGCGCTGAGCTTGAAACAGTGGCCGACATTTTATAGATAGAATGGTATATCTTTCTACCTAAAGTAATTCCAGTCCAAGCTGTGCAGCTCATGCTTTAACGTAGTACTCAGTCGTTGTGAGAGAAAAATGGTCAGTTCGCCTTTCATCCGAGAAAAGGTACCCCGTGAGCTAGGTCAGCTAAAAAGATACCTCGTCGGCGTTTATTACTCTTAGGCCACCGCCCAGTGACATAGCCTAATTCACAAACTTGCATAAACGAGCGATTTTCTCTTGACTTGCGGGGGTTTTAAACCGTTGGAGTGGTATGCAGTTCTGGAGTGTGTTTCTTAAGAAATCGTGAAACAAACCACAATGTGGTCTATGCACGGGCCGCTGACAAATCCGGTTAAATAGATTTGTATGCCAGTAAACACTTACCAAAGCGTGAAGAATTAGACACGAGGTGTAATGAACAGGTCTGAGCAGGTTGTTTTTTTTGTAACACAGATAGTGTGGGTGTATGGTGTAAGGGGCCTGATTGTGTCGCACGTACGCAAACTTATTGTACGTGAACGACGTATGTACCTCTCCACTTATACGTCGAACAACTATGTTTTTACAATTTCAATAAAGACAGATTTTAATGATTTCGCAAGTCCCTCCACGCTTATACATTGATGAATTCTTAAAGACATTCTTGATGCGGAGAAATGTGTGTCACATTTTCATGATTTTATTATTGTCGCCGTAGAAGACTGTGTTCCAAGATGAACACAGCAGAGGTAGCCAGACAAAGTACTTCATGCGGAGCAGGGGCCCTGTCTCATCCACGATCCAAAATTTCATTTACAATTCGAGTTTGCCCTAGCGTGTGACATACCACTCAATCCTCAACTTATCCGGTCAATAGAAATGTTATATTCGGGAAACAATAATCCAGCCTTTGGAACATTTGATAGTGACAAGTAAAAGGTGCGTCTGTTGCGTTTATATTCGGACTTTCGTCAAGGTTTGAAAGATATGCATGCAGTTAACAAAAATCTATTTATTTAATACAGACTTTAGTTAGACTTTTAGAACAGTTAGAATAGATAATCTAATGCAAGACTGAAGTTACAAGTTACAAGTGTGTACTTGTAACTTCTAAAGGTCTCTATTTATTTAATTACCCGAATACGCCGTACTCAATAATCCTTCACTTAGGCAAGTTTTATGGAGGCAGGTAACCGGCCAGAGCTCTAGGGAAGCCCACAATCATCTGCAGGTTGCTAACAGACCTTCCCACGTACGATCAGAGACGAAGCCAGCATGAGCTGGAATTGAACTCACACCGACCTCATTTGTGAGACACATGTGGCAAGGTGTCAACATAATTGAAGGTAAAAATAAATCAAAAACAGAACAAACGAATATTAAAGAAATTCCAAACAAAAGTCACCTGCATGGCAAGAATCCACCTAGAACATTAAAACAACAAGCACGTATCTTGTCGGAGGTTCGAGTATATGAACCATGGTGGTTGTTTGTTTGAGTTATCGATTCAACGTCTGGATTATTGTTGACCTGGTTTTCACATCTTAATTTAAAACCTGAATGACTTGCGATTCGGTGTATATACCAAATCTTAGGACAGGCTAAAGGTGTAATGGTAAACGGAATGTCATAGTGGTGATAAAATACGGGCCTGGGCTGGCAGAAGTCAAAAATTGCAAGGGCTTGAAAAGCCAAAGTCAGAACTGGAAAGACCTTAAATTACGGTTTTTATATTGTTTTGCAGTAAAGAATTACTGTAGAAATTTGAAACCTTACAGAGCAAAACATTTAAATTGTAGGTGTCTTGATTCACAATATAGGCCCACGTATGAACTGTGATATCCCCAGACCTGTGCCACACGTGATGTGACAGAACGGGCCTTACTGAAATCTTTGCGTCCACTTTAAAAGAAAAGACAAGAAATAATTTAACCTTACTTACTTCGAAAGACGGGTGGAAAGAGACCTAAATGGTCACAGACATGCTGTTCTAACGTCATTGGTAAATCTATAAACCAACTTTTAATCCAGCATTTTTACGAAGCCATGGGGTGCGCCATGTTAAGGGAAAACACCATGTCGCGTCATTATACTCCAGGCTCATATGACTGAACGGTAAAACAGTGGTCGCGAAAATAACTGCGTTCTCGGGTTATACTGAAATAACTCGCGTCAGTTCGCTAAATCTAAAAATATGGCGACCCTTCACATTTTCTCAATTTGACTTATTTGGACCTGTGATATCTCGGTCAAGCAACTCACAAAAATGAAAATGGTATGATTTTTAAACGGGATAGTTCGTTGACCATACACCAATACCAGACTTAACTAAGAACTGTTACGATTTTTCCGTAAACGTTTACTGAAAAGGGTGCATCTGTTTTCCATTAAATGTTTCACTTCAGATGAAATATACGTTTACTTTTGTAATGTAAAGATTTGCATATAACTTGCTAAACTTTTTTTGCTTTAGTAAAGTAATGACTTAGCTCTAACGTTCAGCTATTTGGGAGGAGAGTAGGATATACCCGTACCTGAACATCTATATGTTTACTGACTGTTACTTACGCAGTGTAAAAGATCACTAAATCAAGTCAATATACCTTAGGTCATCTTGTATATGTGAAACATTTACTGTAAGTTAGCAGCATCTTTCCAGTACTTTTTGGTGAATATCGTGAACCAGATTTAACAAATCTAACTGGTGGATGAAATCACAATTTCTGTTAGGGTATGAAAGAGATTCTGTTCTCGTATATATACTCCCACAAATAATAAATTATAGAATAAATTTTCAACACAAATCAGGAATCTGACAGGAGGGGCGTGTAAATTACTACTTTTTATGCATTTACATGAAAGGAAAATACCTAAAATATAATAGACCACTTCAAACGTTTGGGCGCCTTTATCTCTCTTTACAAAAATCTAAAACCAAAAATTTTAATTCCAAGGTGGGGTTTATGGATCATACTTTCAGAGTTTAGTAACAGGAAGTTTATCCAAGCCTAATCACCACCCTGAGTGTTGGAATAACTCTTTTTTATCATGACTAAAAGATTACTGAAATAATGTACACAGAGATTTCTTCCTTCTATTATATATCAGGAAAAAAGTGATCTAACGTCAGAGTTCGTAGATACCGTCAGAATGGCTCCTAAAGCCAACCATAGAATTCAAATATTTGAATGCCTGTTAACACTGTTCAAAAAATCTAACAAAATAAAAAAAGTATCTTTACGCAAAGTTTTCACTTGTCTTTATGATGACCCTCTATATTTTAGCTTTCTTTTACTTAAACAGTTAGAAGAAAACCCTGACTGAAGTAAACTGGCAAGAGACCGTATTTCACCGGTTAAGTGTAACCATTTGACAGCTATCACGCTGTCATCGCTTCTGGTTTTACTCTCTAGGCTTGTGCCAATATTGTCCTATATCGGTACACCGGTTGCAGTCACTTGCGTTTTTAATTCACGTCTATTAATATGCGGGGGTCGAGAAGACGAGAGTTGGCAAAACCAAAAACACGAGTGGCCTCATCCATCTTCCATAGTCTGTCTCACCAGGTTTCTGGGTCACTTATGTCCTGTGTAAAATCGCCTGCTACATGTAATTCATGACTGTATATTGCCCTACATTCCTTTAGCCGTGCCATGTATTTGAGACTCTAACATATGTCAGCAAAGATTTGAACAACGAAGGTGTTAGATTTCTATGCTCCACAGCAAAATTTGCCATTTTTTTACTTGTCTATATCACAGTACACAGCGAAATTTGTCATTTTGCTACTTGTCTCTATCACAGTGTCAGAATGTCGGCTTTCTGTTGATGATTCAAGCATTTTTAACCCTATAGAAAACATACATCATTTTTGCTGATCTTCAGCAAGACTAAACATTTCAAAGCGTAAAATTGTCACTTTCATAAAGAATATCCTTTGAAATAGATAAATCTTACCTTTGGGTTGCCTTTATGGGAACTTTCCATTTCCCAGGTTTTCACTAGGTTTTCCACCAACTTTTCCACCGAATCTGCTTTGTGCTTATTAAGCTTCTCTTTCATATACTTTGCATTTACAGCTGTGTAATCTGGCTTTCCGACCTTCCACTCAATGTCTGGGTCGTCCATATATTTCCTCACAGGTGCATCGTCAGGACTCCCCATTCTCGCAGGTAAGGTAAAAGATGTGGTGTAGTAGGTGGTAGGTAGATGTGTGCCTAGCTAAGTCTATTCCAACCAGCCACGCTCTGCCTCTATTTATAAACCCTCAGTTAACCCAAATCCAGGCCAACGCTTCACATTCATGTTGTTGACACTAACCTAATTCCTCAACCTTTTCGCTAACGGCAACTTTCAGTGCAATTTATGCACATTTTTAAATTTCTTCAAGGCCTCACAAAAAGTCTACACAGAATAATGTCTTCAGAATATGCTTGAATTATATACACCTTACAGTAATAGAAAAAAAAGGTGTCTCTTTATGTTAATATGATTTAAATCGTAGAGCATAGAGGGTAAATGCAGATCTGCGACGACAGTGTGACACTGACAAATGGTCACACAATTCACCATGACCTAAGCAGAATTGCAGTGATGTTTATCGCAATTTATTGGACTATTGAACTACTGTGTTGTTATCACATTTAACATAGCTAGAGAGGACAGAAATGCAGGGTACTGCCCTTCTTTTACTGTTAGAGAATTGGTACATTTTTAATTTCATGGTTTAATTTCTTCCACACGGTGGTGTCAGTAAAATCAAGTTGGTCGTCGCCTATTGATTGACGGATAGACTAAATGATTGGTTGGTGTTTAACGCTGTGCTCAAGAATTTTTCAGTTATATTTTCTTATTTACTCAAGAGCATTTCACTTATACGATGGTTGCCAGCAGGAAATTGAGCACAGTCCGAGGGAAACCAGCGACCATCTACAGACTGCTGACAGACCTTCCCACGTACGGCCAGAGAGGAAGCCAATATGAGCTGGACATAACCTTATTGGTGAGAGGCTCCTGGGTCATTGCACCGCTCCAGCTCATGTCGACTTCCTCTCCGGTCGTACGTGGGAAGGTCTTTGCAGTAACTTGCGAATGATCCCTGGGTTTGCCCCGGTTCTGCCCGGTTTCCTCCCACCATAATGCTGGCCGCTGTCGTATAAGTGAAATGTTCTTTAGTACGGCGTAAAACAACAATCACATAAATAAATCATTGCACCGCACTAGCGCCCTGAACACCTCGGCCACAGAGGTGTTATAAGTATGCCCTTTCACTTATAAGACGGCGGTGTAGGTTATTTGCGAAGAAACTAGATACCCTGATGAAACCATGGTACTTAGCCAGTAGGAAACCGGAGTACATTGTGGAAACTACTGTACTTCGACGGAAGGAAACTGGAATACCATGATGAAACCACCATACTTCGCCAGGGATACCTGATAAACCCCTTGGCTTAAATCCACAGTAGAAAAAGTCAACGTTAGACTCAAACACCTGAGCGCATTCACCAAAGGCTTGATAGCTGCAGCAAGTCCTAGTCATCACTGACATCGATGTCACTGATAGCATTTTAGATAATAGCATCTGAGTATGTTAAACGAGATTCCAACAGTTTTATGAAGATAAAGGTTTTTTTCACTGCGATGACTTCATACGGGATAGAGTTGAACAGAGGTTTCAGTTTACCGTTCTATACTGACTGCGTATACTTGTATATGATATCATCACCGACGTGAAAGGTATCTGGCTTTGTTTGTCTGTGAGGTTCAGAGTTAAACATAAATTAAACATAATTGAACATATAATTTCTTTGACAATTAGGACGGTGGAGGGTGGGGGTGGGGTCAAATATAAAGAGGTCACAGTCATTTCTCTCTGGCGAACTTAATTGGTAACCAATATTTTAATCTGCAGTTCTTACAAGGCCTTTGGATACAGTATATTAAAGAAACCGGCAACACAATGTCTCCTCACTGGTACCCTACGGCCATTAAGTCTTTGACTTAAAAACAAACCAGTGTTCGCGTAATGAGATAGAGAAAAAATTCGCCCTTGATTAAAATTTATAATATGGCGGCACTTTCAATTTCTTCGATGCACATGTGAACGATTTTGTGTACTTTGAACGGAGACATCTTGGTTACACAATATTTCAAAAATAACACAAGTTCAGGAGAACACAACCCCCCCCAACGAATGCATTTGTTTCAAATGTATGAAAGAATACCAGCAGCATTATGGTGAGTGGAATCCCTGAGGAGAATCTCCACGGGTGTTCATGATGACAACCGAGCAAGTGAACAAATGTGTCCACCACAAATAAAAAATTTATGCGAAAAACGGTTGGAGTTGTAACTATGTATACTATATTTCCTTATGTATACTATATACTATTTATATAGTTCGCATTAAGAAAATGACTATCTGGTTTCCCGGACAACCGCAAAAATGGACAAATGTGAGACGCGACACATCGTCATCGGTGTATCTATGTATCCATCAAAAAGTAAAACTCTATTTAGAAAACTGTTGGAGGTAGCCCCGACACGAAATCATATTATTATTATTATTATTATTATAGTTTAAAGTAGGACGAAAAAATGAGCGTCCCTATATATATATAATGGTAAAATCTAAGTTGTTTTATGTTTCCAATCTGACCATTACAAAACTCGTGACTCCTTACACAGTTGCTTGTAACACCATGGTAGTCCTTCGCTATGTGGTTCGTGACTCACATAGATCCAATACAGGTAGTTCATTTAAAGGGAAATAATGTTGAAAGAAATTCAGGACTTTTGCGTTGGTTCCGTCGAATAAAACAAAAGGAGTTGCATTTGATTCCTAACTAAAAGCCATAGGCCTATATATCCGAAAAGTCTCAGTTAAAAAGAATTAGAAAAACGGGAAATCCGTCACTGGTCTAAACTATTCGCCCGACGAGATAACATGCATACAAGGCAGAGCAAAGACTCCCGTGACGCAACGTTTTCTCGTTAATAGGGCATGTAAACAATATGACAGATTCAAAGCAAATTGTAAGTCTGGTATAACAAATACCACCTTCCCTTCGATGGATAAGGTATTATAAATTACTCACAATTCCCAACGATCAGCACTGCAGAACTGAAATTTCATGGTAGGCTATCAAACTTCGGTCATGTTTCTAAATATAGCGACCTGAGTGGGCTGATGGTCGAAGAGAAACCTCGCATAAAACTGAACATTCGACTGTCCACCCAAAGTCAGATACATGTCAATAGACATGTTGAAGTTTTAGTTTAATGTGCATGATGTTTAAAACAGCAGCACATTGTTTTCGTCGTCAGTAATATTAAAGCAAAAACAAGATACATGTGTATACATTCTGGACGTACTAAGTTTGATCAGATAACATTCTTTTGACATTCCGAAACTCATATATGAGTAACACGGATTCAGTGCTGCGCGAAATAACCCCAACCTTGACCCAGAATTGGATCTACAAAAAATGACACTAAATATAGCATACTAATGTGTGCACTACGGTGGCCTGTTAGTGCCATTCGAAATTTTTAACATTTTCTAATGATTTGCGTGGTTCAAGGTTGTTCAAATGAGATCTTATTATTAGGATCAAAGAGTTTAAAGTATATACGGAAAAGGGAATTAACACAAACACACAAATATTTTGGATAAAATTGATAAATTCAACTATAAACTTCGAAAAAAAAAAACAACAAAACAATGAAAAACGTTTTCTCCACGGTGTAAACGTTGCGGAGAAAGCGTTTACGCAGCAGAGAAAACGTTTATAGTGGCATGCTTTAACTGACCGATGTGTTATCCCCTGCTATCACTCAAAATAAACTATTCTGTTAATTTTAATAGAAATGTGTTGTCTGAGCGATCCGAGAACGTATTCTGTTCTTCTAACACAATAATGTCTCATATTTACTCCCGTTACGCAGAGGCCGTAGCCTTACAGTCTACCGTAAGTTTATAGGGGTTGTCGCAGAGATAGTATCTCATGTTCAACATGACCGGCACCGATGGCTCACTTGATATAGCGTCCGCTTCGGGGGCGGGTGATCCAGGGTCAATCCTGGGTCTGGTCCCACCTAAGACATTAAAAGAGGAGATCGTAGCTTCCTCGCTTGGCGTTCAGCATTAAGAACGATTGGTTGACCCGTATCAGTATAATGGCTCGGGTAAGGCAGCTTACTGGCCTTCGGTGAGTCGTCTCAGTGAAGCAGCACTAGATAAAAGAGACTTGGAAATTTGTTCTGCAACTAGGAGGCAGATTACATGCTCTCGTCATATGACTGAAAAATTGTAAAGTACGACATAAGCACTCGCTCACTCATATTCAACATATCCTGTTCGCCTAACACAATCTTTATGTTGAATTAATTGATTAAGTATGCTATATTTAACAGAATAATCTGCTGCAATAACAGGATAGATTTTACCATTACTGAGATAACAGATTTCTTGCAAAATTTATTTTGTTGTTGAAAGATTATTTTTTTTGGAGACTTTTTTTTTTAAATCTGTGGAAGTCGACATTAATTCAAGTCTCGTACAAGACTGGGAACCACACTCGTCCACACTGATTATACAGGTATACATTTGTTGTGAAACACATATCGCTACCGAATTCAGTCCGAAAATTACTGGTGAATACATATTTATGGCGGTTGAGAGGGTGGTTCTGCTGTCTAACGCTGTATAAAGATTGTCTCAAGCCGCTGGTCATACTCTTGTTGGTCACTTGTCCAAGAATTAAGGAAACATAGTTATTTCGGTTACCGTAATTCTTGTTGCGCCATTCTGAAGCTACTGTGGATTGAACACGTCAGGGACTACTGGTGTTATTGGTTGTTTTGATCTTACTATTATCTACTCATGGTTTACAAGTTCTATGCCCCTGTTCCAGCGTCGAACTTGACACTTAAATGTCTATATGTTTGTATGTACGCTTGAGGTTTTACGTTATTGTTTTTTCAGTTAATTTTTCAGTCACATGACGACGATGAGTTTTAGGCGTGTGCATGTACCGTGTCTTCTTGTGAGAGTTCGAGCCAACGCCGCCTAAGTACTGTCGTCACTCTTCATGGCATGACCCTTCACCCAGTCACATTATACTAATATCGGGGTACGGCTGATAACACCAATCAAATAAATAAATATATTTAAATTATACCAGACCAATTAGTCCTGTTCCCTTCCACTAGCCTTTCGGTGTTGAGTGCCAAGCGAGGCGGCAACAAACCGCACCACTTTTTAAAAGTCTTTGGTATAACCCAACCAGGGTTTGATCCCGGGTCTCCCTACATCGAGGCGGACGCTCTAATCATCAAAACGGTTTACATGCTGAAATCAGTAGGCATCTAACCAATTCCTATTTATACAGACTGTATACTGAAGATGTACCAGTATAAAGCCATCTCCACGTAAACTTTAAAGACTTACGTGAGATCGACCCTTTTAGGTCTATGGCGGTGCTTTTTCATTATCATCGAGTCCATGTACGTATGCGAGTCTAAAGCAGTATAATACCGATTATGATTGCTCATATGCGCTTTTTTAAATTAATGGAATGGAATTAAAGTCTATACGCCAGGCAACTTCTGTCTCACACTAGCTTTCCGAGGAAATCAGGATTTCTCTCCTTTAATGTGCAAGTAATCTACTACTACTTGCAATTTTTAATCACTATTAATTTTAAATCACTTGACATGACAAGGGAAGAATATTTTGCTCTCCCTCAATGGTTTGAAACAATTGTAAAAGAAGATGAGCAGCCTAATAAAAAAAAAAATTGTTCATGCATGTAGAATAATTCTGGCTTTAGAATATGTAGGCCCACATTCATGCGCTTGTATACCACAAGTACCACCACTACTACTAATTTACACGGAACGGTCCGTCGTGGCATCGGTTACACCTTACTTGCGGTTATTTTCCTAGGAGGAAACTATTTCGCTTGACGTCAATTGTGGTAGCTGACAAATATCCCAGATTAAAACCACAGTGATGTCAAGAAACTGGCCAGGTTCTCCTTTTCCAGTAGAAGAAATAGTCGTCGATATTACAAGTTATGTGAAATTTAACTTAAGTTTTTTTGTCTATTCACCTGATCGTAATTTTACGCCATACACATCAATATTTCATTTATATGATGGCAGCCAGCATTACGCGGAGAGGAATCCGACATTACTAAGCGCTTTAGGCTTAAGTCAAAATTTCATCAGTCATCATTTTACACTTGGTATGTTCATTTCTGTTATTTTAGCTGAAATTTGTTTTACCATAACTTACCAGGAATTTACGTTGTCAAGCAATATTTTGAAAATGTTACGTAAGAAATTAAAATTTAAGTGACATGATATTTTGACTTAATTGTAAAATCGTTTCGTGATCCCGGGACCTGGAGAAACCTATGATAATTCACAGGTTGAATCTGACTCAAATGGGCTATTTTACCGAATACATATACTTATCCCATAGTAGACGCATAATATAAATGCATACTTAACAAAAATATTCAACTCCATTCACCCCTCTAAATAAAGAATAAATCGCTGCCAAAGAAAAAAAAGTCAGCTCAGCAAAATTCTTCGTGCATGTGTACGTATATTGTATTGATGACGTCAGCTTTGTGACGATTTATTGACGTAATCAGTCGTTGAGGTCGCGTTCAAATTGATGACTTCAAAGGAATCGAAACGCCAGAAACAGACGAACTTTCTTGTGAGAAGGCTACATTTATTACCATCCGTTCCTGGAACTTGGTTACAGCGCCAGAATTTCGATGCATTTCTGTCACCAAAGTGTACAGCTTCAGCAGGGAAATACCCACTTGGTAGAGGAAAACGAGGCAAAGTTCGCTGCAAGAGGTTCCAGCGCGAACTTCAAGATGGCCTTTTCCGCGATGTCTGCTAGTGAGTCTTTTTCAACCCGCTTTCCTCTTAAGTTATGGCGTCTGCTAAACAGATGTAATTCGGGGGCAATTTGTTGGGCTGAGCATGGACGTTCAATCAGGATAGATCGGAGAATGTTCGAGAGGGAGTTTTTAATGCCAGCCGACAGTGCTTTCAAAACCTCGAATTTCAGTAGTTTTGTCAGACAGTTGAACTTGTATGGTTTTAGAAAAGTAATAAATACTTTTCGTTTCAATCAACCCGACACATTCCCCGATTCAGACATCCATGAATATCATCATCCTTTTTTCCGACGAGGACACCCGGATTTACTCAACAGAGTTCAGAGAAGAATGAAAGGAAGAAAAAATACTGCCGGACGGCCGGATTTCGGAGTTGAAAATTCTCCACTGGTTTCCTCCTTACTGAAGCCATTAGGTCATTCCACGCCAAAAGAGGTAAGACTTTGCTGCTATTAAGAAAATGTATGTGGGTAACTTATGGTTTGAGTTTCCGTAACCGTGATTTTATATTTACTCATGTTTACAAAGTATGAGTATGCGCGCATTTATAAGAGTTAAGCCCGGGGAATCAGTGGAATTAAGCCGATGCAGCCTCATAAGCCACAAGTTGTGCGGTAGCCAGTTCCAGATCAGTCCTAGTTCCGAATCATTTCACATTCGTCAATTATTTTCATCTCAAATTTGCGAAATAATATTGGGAAAAATGTAACATATTCTCAGAATTACTACTCTCTCTCACTTTCTAACTCTTGGTTAGTTCATGCAATGACGTCAAATCACCAAACGGGCAGTTTTATTGACTTTAACGCTCACTTAACGATGTATTTCTGACGGTTGATGATCAATATAATGTCCACTTTACCACATTTGACGTTTTCGTCTGATAAGTTGGAGTATCTTGGCGACTTTGCCTTATTTTCAGAGCAACACATGCTATCCGTTCAGGCGCTGTATAAATTTCAGATCGATAAATCTGTTTTTCTTTTTTTTTCATCGCGAGTCCACACCGTTTTCACCGCAGCTGATTATCCGTTTTTCATCGTCTTTACAACTACGCACGGCGAACCATGGTGAGCGCAAAAATACCAGTAAATTCCATTTAGTGTTAGGGATCTAAACTACGCATTTTGGGATTCTGAGATCTGCGTTTGGAATATAGGCCTACTGATCACATAGGTTAGATATTTGAACGTAAAGATAGGCCCTATTTATCTGGGTAGCGTCAAAGTTAAATTACAATAAAACTATGGAGTTTACTTTCACGTCAAAAGTCTCTCGTGACATAAAACTACAGAATACACTAAGGTAGCTACTATTACCCAGTTAGCAGTGAGCTGTGATCGTTTGGTGAAGGGAGACTTGGTGAGTCCACCTGCTCTATGTTAGTGCAGATGCACTCAAATGACGTCGCTGTATGAGATAGGCACTTCACTCCCGTGAACTGCAAACTGGGTACATGTACCTTTTCCGCGCGGCTACGTTTTATTTTTTTTATCAAAATAAAGAACATGAATACATTTTCTAAAAACAAACACTACTCACTGATTATAATAAGTCTTGAAGAATATTCTCATCAGCTGATTTATGGATAATGCCGTATGCCACTGCAATAGTGAGGCAATTTAATTCAGTTTAAATCATAAGAAATCACGTCATTTACATAAATTGCCACAAACGTTGAAACAGCCATGCAGTGAGAGTTGTATAAATGACAATCAGTATTATGTATTATTTATTTGATTTGTGTTTTAAATATGTCCCGCAAGTGTGGGACAGGGTGTGTGTGTGTGTGTGTGTGTGTGAGTAGGGTTGGAGGGGGGGGGGGGGAGTGGATGGAGATGGAGAACTGCCAGCATTAAATATACAGCAGGGTCTTCTTTGAAGAGACGTTTGTTTCGTATAACCATATATAACCACCTAAAATGGTCCTAACTGAATGTTTCTATTGAGCTTTCCTCCAGAAAATATATTTCTGTTTTTCATTTCCTGTGTAATTTGTAAATTCATAATAAAAAAAAAAAATCAAGACTGACCTACCCATATTTTCCATGATGGGGTTATGTCAAACAACTGTTAACATTTTCTTGAGGATGGCTTAAGGATTATGACAAATCACCCAGTATACATCTATTGTTGTCACAAGTGTACTAAAAACTGCAGTGCTTCAGGAATAGTCATACAGAGTACTTCACTGCACTGTTTAATTTGCAGCATGGCCAGTATGACCGCCAACCTCTGCACACGTTGGAAATCAATGCCTCTGTTTTGAGGTGCCCTGCTCTACGGATGGACAATGCTGCCAGTTGGTCTGGCTGTCAGACTGTTTCTAAACCAGTTACTACTCCAGCTTTTCTCTCAACCATTCCAGGTGCTTCTAACAACAGATCAGCAGGCATGTTGATAACCTGTATTTCTTTGTCATTTACCCTAATTCTTCAACCTTTTCAACTGCTTCTCAAACCAATATTACCAACTTTTATAAATTAAAAGCTTGCATCTTTAATGACACAAACAAATCATGTTTAGTGTCATTTGCATAATACTTGTAATGCATAAATTCTGCTAAAAAAAAGTACTATAGTGCTTGAAAAGGTTGAAGATTTACAGTACCTTGAATGAATTGTTTGGTACTCTCTATATTACTTTAGATTACGAAAATCATGAGCTATCAGCTAGAACATGTACAAAGGAAGACTGGGTTAGAGAAGCTGGAAAGTACCCACAGACTGACCTGCCCACATCACAATAATCTTAGCATGATACCAATACTAAAATCTGATTAAAAGTTTACAAGTAACTTGTAAGAATTAGATGATTTGTTTGGCCACTGTTTTAAGAATGCCTCCACACCAAAAGAATACATAATTTCACATGACTTCTTCTTTACATCCAAGCATGTTGTAGGGAACATACATGAAATTTTACTTGTGACTTGAAAAGGCATTTCATGTATCTTGTGCATCAAATTTAGTGGATTCCAGTAAAGAGTCTTTATATTAATGTTGCTTCTTATGGATTAGAAATCACATTAGATTGTCAAATAAATACCAAAGGAAATATTTAAAAATTTAAATAAGTCTTCAAGAAATTTAATTTAGGCAATAGTATACTTTGTACAGAAGACTGAACAAACTAGGCAAATGCCTAGCTGATTGCTAGTTAGTATAGTACAACAGTATATTAATTTTTTTATTTTGGCAAATCAGGGATGGAACTGGCTCATTTTGCATCAAATGTAAGCAACACATCCCATATGGCACCCAGCAACTACCGATTACAGCATGTAAGTATTTGATCTCTGTGTGTATGGTTGGTGTTGAACTCCAGCACTTCACTTACATGACCATAGAATGCACCAGATAATGCTGAATTCCCCTGGAAGCCAAACCAGTGAGCCAGCCTGCAACCTTACTGGAATTCCCAAAAATTAGTGCAGTATATGTAAGCAACCCACTGTCCTGTTTGTCTTTAATGGATATATTTAATGGTTACTTATTTTGAACACAAGATAATTAGAATACTATGTCAGATCATAAAATTTCAATCGATTTTTGAGACATCGACATTTGAAGTCCTAAGGCAATTAATTTCAAAAAGTACAAGCAAATTAACTTGACTGATATTACAGGGTGAACTATCGGGGAGGGGACAATCACTTACACATCTGTAAAGTCATTAAAATTCATCCATGTAAAAAATTATGGACACCATTATGTTCCCTTGAGGTCTGTGATGCATGTACTCTTGAAATCATTAATATTTCCATTTCTCAGTCAATAAAGGTGAATTCAGCATATGTTGCCAAATTGGTGATTTCGATGAAATGAATTTCCTTTATGTTAGCGTTTGATAGTGACATGTATCACACGTTCCTTATAAATCATTTATATGAAAAACAGTCTGATTGCTGGAAAACTCATGTAAACATCAAGACAAATATCTTTTTCTAACAAAATGTGCATGTCAGTATCATTTTCCCCAATTATTGTTCATGAACAGCTTGTCAAATGTCAGTGGTTTTCCTCAGCGCAGTATGGTTTCTTGCACTTATAAAACTGACCACCGTCACTTAAATGAATGTTCACATCATGTGATGTCATTATAGCTCATTCAAATGAATGTCAACATCACATGATGTCATTACAGCTCATTTGCATACCCGAACGGAAGCCCAAGATGCAATACATCAGGAACTAAATGTTACATTTTCATGAAACGCACAGCTAACCTCATCAGATTAAGTATAGGATCTCAAACTATAGTAGTAATCATTAAGAGAATTTCACTTTCCTTTTGAGATCATCCCTTTAATAAGGCATAATAAAGGTATGCATGTGACTTTTAGATGAAAAAAAAAACATGAAAAAACGCAGCTGCAAAATATCAGTTTCCAAACAATATAGGATGAAATGGTTAATATATTTGCTTTTTTCCTCTTAGGTCTCAGGGCACCCAGTTGTTGAAGCTATCCAGCAAGTACTTGGTGATAAAACCTTGTCCGACCTAGTAATGCCCAATTCCGTGAGTGGGGAATCTTCATCATTGTATCACAACCAAACAACACCAATTCTTCCTGGCTACAATGCCCTTTGTGCTCCACAGAAAACCAGCACTCTTCCGTTGAATTTACCAACCAATCAAATCTACCCTATAACCACAGAGTCCCTTCTGGCTCATGCATACAGTGTGGATGCTCAGCATTCTGTGAAAGTGGCAAATGCTTTGCCCGCAAGTCAGACGACAGCTCACCAAACCCGCAGCCCTTTAGCCGCAGCGCGCGGAGAACTGGCCTCTCTGTCACAGCTTTCCTCTCTACCTGACACTGTCATGTCACACCTTGTCAACCTCTGTCCCCCGATCAACTCCCAGGCCCACCCTAATGCTGCAAACGTGGTGCAGGCCCAGGGGACCTTCCACTTTGCTCCAGCCAACACCATGCCAAACCAACCCATCCATCTCAGTGTCACTATGCCCAACTTAGTTACCACAGAAAGGTTTCTCAACAACGCTCACAGTAATACACTGTCTACCTTTCAATCTAGTTCCACGGGGCTGGTGTCAGGTCAAACCCCAGTGAGATCTTTCAACTTGGATGCTGGCAATACGCATTCTGGCTCACAATGTGCCGTTCCCTCAGCTGTTCAGCAGCAAAAAGAACCATTCAGCACAAGCGCCATCTCAGCTCAGTCCAATCCACAGGTACATACCGGCATTGGTATGTCACACCCAGCTCAACACGGTGGTTCCTACAACTTCTCCAGTGACAGTGCTCTTTCTAACCTTGTCACCAGCTCCTCATTGTTCACCTGTACTGAGTCAGCTCCTCTAACTTCCTATGCTCACACCAACCAGCAAGTCCCAGACAGTTCCCAGTCCCCGGAAATCCAAGCTCCCTGCTCAGAGAACCCAATTTTACCTGCCCAAGCCGGCTTTGCAGTCAAGATGGAACAGATGAGTGACAGTGATCTGGCAAGATCATCTGTTGAATGCAGAAACAATCTTCCCGCAATCCCGGACAACGCAGACTTATCATCAGCAAGCTGCTCTGGAGGTACTACCATACCAATGCCAAGCCCTGATCACACTCAACTTTCCATTGTGTCCTCTAATAGAAATGTTAACGTGATTGACAGCAGCGCTTCTAGTTTTCTCAGAAGGCTGTCTCAAGGGGGAATGGAGGCAGGCAGAACAGGTGATGGCACTGATGTTGAGTCTCCTCTCAAACAGTTTGAGCAAGATCATCAAACTTCCATGGAGGGCCAAGATGTTTTTATGTCAACGATAAAAACAGAAATGCTGTAAATTAACAGCACCTATATCAGCATTTGATTCTAAGGGAGCCAATAAGTCATTTTTTTATTTGTATTTACTATCATCAAACAAGTAATGTTTATGATAATGAGTAATTTTATACCGAAATGATTGGGCATCCAGTAAGCTCAAGTACTAAATATTTTGTTAGGCATATTTACAACTTATTTATTGCCTATTTATTGTCCCAGGCAGGACTATATCCCTCTCATTGTCAGGGAGGAATTATTTAACAAAATGCCTCTGTATTTTAGAAGCATTAATATTTTCCAGTCCATGTCATAGTGTGCAGAGACTGGGAGTGGCACAATATGTGCACAATTGTACATTTCTTAAAATATTTATGAGCAGTATGTAAATAAAGTCACTAATTTATCATGCGTGTTGAATACCGTACATTTATGTGAACATTTATTTACTCCACCAAATCAGGGGTCAAAATGTTTGATATTTTGAGATCTTCAGAGTGATGACATCAATAAAAATTGAGGCCATCAAAAGTGATTTAAATGTCAAATGTATTACATTCCATTTATATCATTGTAATACAAAATGGAAATGGATAAAATACAACAATCATTTATATTTGCATGATCTTTGGTTGCTCAATTTGATGTCATCATTTTTATTTTTAGCTCTGAAAAATGGCTCAACATTTTGACCCCTGACCAAAAAATGTCTTCTGTACTAAATGGATGAGTGAAATTTTAACAGACCCAGATACCAAGACTCTACCAAGTGACAGTAAAACAACATGAGTACTCCAGTAGTTTCAAATGTGACTGCTTATGTTAAAATTCATGAACAAGTTCTCTTGTTCTGTTGAATTCCTTGTTGTGCTTGTGGTGATGACAATCTGGAGTAGTTATAGAGATGTTATAAATGCAATGTTAACTCAGTATTAGCAAGGGCAATTTTCAATGATATCCCCAAGGATATAGAGGGATTTCATATTGTAACTGATGTGGAACAGCAACATCAGTTATCTTCTTGCTGACCAATGCCTGGATGTACTCAAGGATATAGAAGGGATTTGTATTGTCACAGATGTGTAACAGCCTCATCATCTTCCTGACCAATGCCTGGGTGTACTCAAGGATAAAGAAGGGATTTGTATTGTCACAGATGTGTAACAGCCTCATCATCTGTCTGACCAATGCCTGGATGTACTCACAGATAAAGAAGGGATTTGTATTGTCTTTGTATTGTCACAGATGTGTAACAGCAATATCATCTTACTGACCTGTGCCTGGATATACTGTAACTCATCAAACTTTTTACATGTTTGCAAGGTGTAATGTATACTGGTAGTGGATGTATACTGGTAACATCATACTTTCTCTAAAGCCCTGGAATTGGTTAATCCAACCAAAGCAGTTTTGTCTCCAAAATAAAATTAAAAGTGTGCATAAATTGCACTGAAAGTTTCTCTTTCATATGCGAAATGGTTGAGGAATTAGGGTACTCCTGAATAGAGAAGGAATTAGTATTGTAACAGATATGCAACTGCAAAACTATCTTTACACTGGATCTGGGTAACAACCAACATAGCAAAAGATTTCCTGTTGTAACAGATGTGTAACAGTAAGACTATCAATTCTACCCGCACCCAATTTGGTATACGATACATTACTTTTAGGTTTCTTAATGTCTGAAAATACTTTAACCCCAAATTAGAACATTGTATTTGGCCCTACAAATTTCTCTCTCTTAGCCCTATTGTGTGATTTTACCTGTGCCATCCTCATTTTGTGCCACCCTCATTTTGTGCCATTCCATCTGTCCAACCCTATTTGTGTGTGATTTTATGTGTACCACTGCATTTCTGTGTGATTTTGTGTACCACACTATTTCTGTGTGACTTTATGTGTACCACCTTCATTCTGTTTAATTTCACCTGTCCTACACTCTTCGTGTCTAATCTCATCTATGGAACCCTCATAATATGAAATTTCTTCTGTTCCACCCTTGTTCTGCAGAATTTCACCCGTGACACTCTCATCCTGCATATTTCATTTTTGCTGCACTTATTCAGTGTAAGTCACCTGCACCACCCTGCTGTGGGATTTCATCTGTCCTGCCCACATTATATACATGTATAATTTCACCTGTCCCACATTCAGTCCGAGTGATTTTCACCTGTTCTACCCTTATTCCCTGTAATTTCAACTGTCCCACCATCATTCTATGTTTCGTCACCTGTCCACCTCCTAGTTCAACTGCACGTCCCACTGTCATCCTGATTTCATCAGTCTAACCTGATTCATCTGTGTTACCCTTATTCTGTGTCATTTCCCTTATGCCTGTTATTTTGTGATTTCATATGTGTTGTCCTTATTTTGTGTGATGGTGATTTTATTGGAGCCAGTAATTCAAGTGACTTCAGCTGCCTATAAATGTCACCTTGTACTAAGTTTGTGTAATTTTCTCTGCACATCATTATTCATGCTCCATTTGTAGGACTTTACATGTAGCAACTTTGTGTGATTTCACTTTTAGCCTCTTGATTTGTGTGATTTCATCTGCACATCATCATGCCAACTTCACTTGAAGTGATTTCATCTGTAGCAACTTGCTGTTGTGTGAGTACACATGCACTTCATCACGCCAACTTCACTTGAAGTGATTTCATCTGTAGCAACTTCCTTTTGTGTGAGTACACATGCACGTCATCACGCCAACTTCACTTGAAGTGATTTCTTCTGTAGCAACTTGCTGTTGTGTGAGTACACATGCACTTCATCACGCCAACTTCACTTGAAGTGATTTCATCTGTAGCAACTTCCTTTTGTGTGAGTACACATGCACTTCATCATGCCAACTTCACTTGCATACTTTTGGGGCAACTTCCATTTGTGTGATTTCATCTGCAGCTTGATCATGCCTACTTCACTTGTAAAAGTTTGACTGTACCAACTTCCATTTGAAATTTCTTAGTTATGCAAACTGTAACTTTCATAATTTGTTTCTGGTTCTGTGTAAGGCAGTATCAGTTGCCTTTAAGATGTTTGACATATTACAAATTAACTTAATATTAAATATTTGTTGCAGTTGAAATTTTGAACATTTTTGGATGAATTTGTACATAGTGAAAGAAGCAATGGGCTTTTTCATATTTTATTACATATTGTTACTGTACATAAATAGTGTTTTGTTTACATGTTAGTTTTGTCTTAATGTTCAAACCTTGTTACCTCTCTTCTGCCATGTTTATTTTAATAAATCAAGTGGTTTCAAGAATGTCTCAATGTTTGCTCTCTTGATGTGCACGTCCAACCTGGTTTAACGCCCATCGTTTACTTTCAAGCTCATTCAACAAGCGACTGTATTCATTGACCAAGGCACTAAATTCAACTCCAATGGATTCGTATGTCTGTAAAGTCTGCGACACTTGCATCAACTCTTTCTGTATGGCTTCATCTTTTTGATTTAAGTATTTTCTGGAAGAAAAAAGAATATTTTATTATTATTAAGTAGCTACAATTAAAATCAAGGCTTTTATCAACATCTAATCATTTTTGCAGGGGTCGATTCCACAAAAAAATGCCATCTTAGATCTTATCTTTTCTTATGTGATGCTACAGTGATTGTGTACTATGAAATTCAAATTTTGACCACCTCGTGAATTTGATCTTCAGACAAATGCATCAAAATTCCAACTTCCAGTCCTTAAAATCATGAATTGTGATGAGGTTTTATGTTTCAACTTATGTCAGAAATGGCTTTGTGGAATCGACCCCAGGCATAAGTCAAAGTTTCAAATCGCTTCAAAACTGATCCTGAGGCCAGATCTTTCTGAACAACATTTAACTAACTAGTACCTGATCAACCTCCTTACTTATGCAGCAGTGGGAGTTGTATTCAAGCTGGCAAGAGACCCTAATAGGGAAAAGACTTAGGTGTTTTACAAGCCCGCTAAGACACATAAATGTGAAGGAAAGAATGAAACAGATCACTGGACCGCTTTGTTACACGCAGGGAAGTGTTTTAAGAGTTGTTTCTGTGATTTCATGTTGTCAAAATGAGTTCCTCCTAAAACTCTCTCATGCCTGTAACAAAACAGTCCAAAGCTACAAACTCATTTGTTCTTTCATTTATTATGTCACATTTATGTGTGTTTGCAAGCTTGTAAACACCTATATAGTACATGTATACATATGTCTGCTCATAAAAAAATATATGAAGTATGAAGGCACTGCAACGTCACAGATGAAAACCGCATGTTCTACAGACATAAAGATCTTCTGTGTAGCTCGTCCTTGAGTCACCCATTGTTTTACCGTGACAGGAATGAGAAGGGGGTTGGACATCAGGAGTGAGTTCATGCACAGAATTCTCAAAGTAGCAGTATCTGCGTAGGGCCATTCAGAGGTCTCCCCTGGTCATGGAGATACAAATTGGTTTATATGAATTGCTCTGTCATCGTAGACCACAATTGGGTTACCCAATGACGGAGAAGGACATCATTCACCCACCTCACCCTGGTAACAATAAGCACTCCTTCGTTAGGTGAAGGGACCACATGAATTCCAACAACAACACAAGCAAATCTGTGAAACACACGTGGGTTACTTTGCCTAATGTCAGTAACTTGTCAAACAATGATGGCTTACGCAGAACAATTCTGTTGGTTATCTGATGCCAGAACATTCACATGCACTACCTTTTGTATAGTATGTAGACCGATCAATGACCGCCCTCACCTACAACTTGTAATTCGCACATCCCCTAGCTCCCTCCCCTCTACTAGGAGTGTACTGTATGAACACGTACTTTATGGATGATCCCTATGCCCTTATACTATTATGTTCACCTCGCAACCATGGCAACATCATATAATAATGGTTGCTAAAATCAGGGGTCAATTCCACAAAGCCACTTCTGACTAAAGTCAAAATCTGATTTTAAGTTTGACCACCTCATAAAGTTACCAAAATTTCAACTTCGTGTATTAAAAACTAAGTATTGTGAAGAGGTTTTTAAATTTTGGCTTAAAGTATAACCCCAGCGGGGAACCTTCCAAACAGCATACAGATGCTTTCATGTTTCCTAAATCCATTCCTATCATTTAAAACGAAAGAAAAACAGTAGAATTTGGTGATTAAACATCAGAAAATCTACTCCACTATGATAGAGCCACAGCTGACCTTGTGACGTCACAGTGGTACATTTGCTGCAGGCATCTGAGGCTTCTCTATGTGTACAACACACACCACAGGTGTAGCGACTGCAGTAACACAACACAGTAGCGACTGCAGTAACACAACACAGTAGCGACTGCAGTAACACAACACAGTAATGACTGCAGTAACACAACGCAAAGTACTGTAAAGTTACACACATGGCCAAAAAAATGCCACAGATTGAGAAAATATGTGTCAGATCTCATCAAAAACACCCGCTGATTACAGAGCACACGATCGCAGTCATATTGGACTTGCTAATTCTGCCTTGCCTACCAAAATAAATGGCACATGACCGATGTGCTTTCTCGACCCATAATAAGTAACCATGCAGTTGTATCTCTCTCGCACTGTGCAATACTGTAAAGTTTTGATAAGAATATCATTCCTATCTCTCCAGACCATCCATGCATGCCTCCTAGCCTGCCTTTAAATCTACATATGTCTTATAGTTGTGTTCAAATCAGAGGAACATCGTACAGGCAAATATATTTTGCCAGAGAATCCAGCGCAGAAAATATTTATTTAATGCCTGAAATAGTGAGACTGCTGATAACGAACCAGCCACAGTTGAATGTGTAGGTCTATGTCATTAACCCGACTTGATCTTGCTTTTACTTCCATGTTTTAAAACTTTAGCATGAATCCAAATGAATACACAAGCCCACAGTAACGCTGTCAACATCCACTAGTGGGCGAAGTCGTCCCCCTTAAGATGGTGACCTAAACCAGGAATGCCCACTGCGTCTGCAGGCGATTTGAACTGGGTCACAGGTCAACCCTTTCACAGTGGCCAAAAATTACATTGCAATCGAGGTGCCCACGGCGAATCTGCAGAAACTCAGATACCCAGCCAGGCGATACCTGTAAATGGTAGTAGGCCTACTCTACCAACAAATATCTTATTTATCCAGAGTTTGATCGAGAGTTTACGCAATAGGGGCCGACCCAAGAATATTGCACTTAAGTTGTTTGCATGATTGGTTACTTGGGCTTTCATTGCCAACTTTTTCCAGCCATATAGTGCCTAGCCGATAATACGGAAAATACTTTCGACGTAAAAGTGTCAGAGTAAAGGTGACGTCACTAAACTTTTATCGGGTTGAAAAAATACTTGATTACGATACTTTGAATACTAGTCTTTCATTGAAAATAAACAATAACATGGTGTTGTCTTATACTTTAAGTAAAAAATTCAAACACAGTTAAAATGCTTTGCTGTAGAAAGTTTAAAATTTGTTCACTGATTGCTTACTGCAGAAGAATGTACTAACCACAATTTGAGTTATTTTCCTGAACCTGACCTTCAGAAAGTACTTCAAATTTATGACTGAAGTCTTAAGAAGCTTGAGAAATACTAGCCCTGGAGTATAAAGCACTGGGATCAAACCATTAGAAATATCTCACCTTATTGTCTTGTGAGCTTTGATGGTGTTGGATGTGTAAGTGGTAGACAACAATTCCATCTCAAATAATCTGTGGAGGAAAAAAACAGGGCATTAAAAGAAGGTGTGTGTGAAAATACCTTCACTTATATTTAAAAAGTTTCTGGAACAGAATGCATTTAAACATTTGTACAGGTATTCTAAAGTGAGTTTTACAAGCCACATTCGATTTTTTACTTAACTTGGCTTGTGAAAATTATTTTCAATCTGGAAAAGTCCACATGTAACTGTAATGGTTCACTGGGGTTACACAATGTCAATATGGTCAATAAAGCCCAACTTAGAAATGAAATCTGCATTTTAAAGAAGAAAAAATCTTGCATGGAGTTTTCAGTGGTGTGTTTGTATATGACACCTTCATTCTATCTTGTCTTTTCCTTCAACTGACACGCACAACTAATTTTTTCGAACATCCATTATTTAAGACAGAGATTGTTTAGGTGAATCACTAGTTCAACAATTTGAATTTCCACAAAAGATTTAAGATTTAAGCCTTCAATTCACTTCACAAGTGCTAATTCGTATAGAAAAAGTCTTCTCATGAACATATGTTGGGGAGTCCAGTGAACTGATTGACAGGTCCTTAGCCAATCAGTCATTAAAGATTTTCCACCATGAATTTTATCCAATATTCGTATTCCATATCTCTATAGTTCTTCCTACTGGATTAGACCAAACCTACTTTATTTTCAGGCACATAGCATCACATTTTGCTGTCAGCCAGGTGCTTGTGATGTCATCACGCTCCACTTGTATCTTCAGCCTGTGGTTAACCAGTAGATTCTCCAAAACGGCAATGGAATCCATTAGTGCCTAGAGTGATACAATTATTCAACACTTTATTGATGTTTTATATCAACCAGAATAACATTTGTAGGCTGACATCACAGTGATGGTTAGGTGGGTAATCTCCGTGTATAAGACTTGAGTGTATAGGGTAAAACTGAAAGGTCTGATGACCAAGGACATTTTCTAAAAATAAATATCAATCAGAACAACAAATTTTTATCACAATGCTGAGTTTAATAGATAATCACGATACTTTTCAAATCTATTCCTACTCCAAAATATTAATTATACTGTACACTGAAGTAGACATCATGCATGTTTTCCATCATTTTTTATTTGTTATCTCACCTCATTTTCTGTTCGTTATATTATGGGTGATCATGGTACATGGCTCAAGCATTTCCGCATTGGCTAAGTTTTTCCTGAATATTTCATTCACATTTTACATGAAATATAACATATTTTTCAGCTGAAAAACTATATGAACATACACATTCAAATTATTCGATCAAAAAGCAATCCTTAACAACTAACCTCGAAGTACCTCCACAATTGTTTATGCATCTTAAGGTTGTCCATTTTCAGCTGTTTCTTGTTGTTTTCTAGATGTTGGGCTTCTGTTTCTAAAAGGCCAGGTAACTGAGACGCTTTGGCGAGCTGTAACTTCTGATCTCCTGTGGTCATGAAGACAGCGATGATGAAGTGGTCATGAAGACAGCGATGATGAATTGGTCATGAAGACAGCGATGATGAAGTGATCATGAACACAGCGATGATGAAGTGATCATGAACACAGCAATGATGAAGTGGTCATGAACACAGCGATCATGAAGTGGTCATGAACACAGTGATGATGAAGTGATCATGAACACAGCAATGATGAAGTGGTCATGAACGCAGCGATGATGAAATGGTCATGAACACAGCAATGATGAAGTGGTCATGAACACAGTGACGATGAAGTGGTCATGAACACAACAATGATGAAGTGGTCATGAACACAGTGACGATGAAGTGGTCATGAACACAACAATGATGAAGTGGTCAGGAACACAGCGATGATGAAGTGGTCATGAACACAGCAATGATGAAGTGGTCATGAACACAGCAATGATGCAGTGGTCATGAACACAGTGACGATGAAGTGGTCATGAACACAACAATGATGAAGTGGTCATGAACACAGTGACGATGAAGTGGTCATGAACACAACAATGATGAAGTGGTCAGGAACACAGCGATGATGAAGTGGTCATGAACACAGCAATGATGAAGTGGTCATGAACACAGCAATGATGCAGTGGTCATGAACACAGCGATGATAAGTGGTCATGGCGTGGCCAGGCAAGTGTCACTGACCACTTGTTGCCAATAAGAACCAACAAACCTTACGCTGCAAATGTGGCCAGGCAAGTGTCACTGACCACTTATTGCCATTAAGAACCCACAAACAGTGTCAGAGTGAAAAAAAATATACATTCCCTGGCCAAGCAGGATGCCAACCATATTCACACTCAACAGTCATATAAATACACCTGATGTGACAATAGAATCCAGAGTACCATGTGTGACATGCCACATCAGCCACAAAATGACACCAAATGTGATACCTGACTCACACAGACACCTGATGTGACACTAAATCCAGAGTACCACATGTGACATGCCACATCAGCCACAAAATGACACCAAATGTGACACTCGACTCACATATAGACACCTAATGCGATAATAAGTATCAATACACTAATATAACGTTAGTACTGTGACACTCAACCTTGCAGCAGAGCACCTGCTCCTGGGATCATGCAGTAATCTTAGACTTAAGTCAAAATTTCAAATCACCTTAAACTTTAAAATTTTTGTTTCTCATATTACAAGGTCAAAATTTGGATTGGAAACATAAATTCTGGGTAAGTTATTGTACAACAAATTTCAGCTAAAATAACAAAAAGGAGGATACCAAATTTAATGACAGAAGTCTTGACTCAAGTCTAAGATTGCTTCTTCATCCCGGGGCCAGGTACTCATTATACACAGGTATCACCATGCTGCATCAATTTATCATGCTGATGTATACCTTTATCATATTTTATCATAGGTGTTACAACTGGTCCTTGAGGTGACACTCACCCTTGTCACATAAAAGTCACCTGACATGATGTTCATCATCAATGACAGAAGATCACCTGAACATAAAACATTGCCAGATATTGTTAAAACGGTTGCCTTCAGGACAGCTCTTTAGCCATTACCTGTATGATGAGGTGTGTAATAAGCTGTCACAATTTGTTCACATTTCTGCCTGAGCCCTCCTTCCAGTTCAGGTAGAAACCTCTGCAGTAAGGTAGGGATGTGCTGAAAAGATTGGAGATGACGGCAATGTCAGTCATATTGTGCCTCAGTTGTTATACTGCTATGACTAAAATATCTATAGCATGTCTACAGTTCATCGCAGCATTCATGTTTCATTACACAGCTATACGTATGACCTTTTCATTGCAGATTTAACAAAAAACTGACGCAGTGTAATTTTAATTTGTATCAGCAAATTGTAAATGTCTTAACTATTTTATTATTCCAAAATTTCTGACCACTGTGCATCATTTAATGTTACTTATTATTTCTTAATGTGCTCTTTAGGATGTTTCCAGCCATACAAAATGTTTAAAAAATTTTAGCCCCTAGTCTTGGGTGCTGTTAATTAAAGAATTAAGTAGCTTGCAGTTGTGACATTGGTGATATCTGTCAAAACAACTGTATGGGGAAGAGTCTGAATAGAGGTCACAGAGCAGAGCTGGTATCACAAAGATGGCAAGTTCAACTTTGACATTATTTCCAAAAATTTCTGATCACTGACAGTATGAATCAATTAGTGAGGTAATTTTGTGATATAAAAATGCCCCAAAAGTAGAAAACAATTCTCATTCTTTTTTTATTTTTTTCTTTGCATATTTTTTTGTGTTTCCCACATTCTTTGTTTTAGTGTTACATCTCATGAATATTTTAAAGACCTTTTAGGAATACATCTAGATGAAAAACGAATTCTGATTGGCTAAAATTCCTGCGAAGGTCAATTTCCCGTTTTATCTGAGCTGAATTGATTGACAATTGTTTATCACCATAATTAAGAATTTAGCACCCTTGCAATGGCATTCAGTTTCATGGGTGGACACCAGACCTGGGGTTTACATCGACTGACCAATCACAAGACTAAACTCACTAATCACTAAGCAAAACCACCAACCTTCACAGGAAACCTGATAATCTTCAAACTTCACATGAGAGCAGGATTTAAAGATGTGATCTCGTGCAATGGTCAAGGACGGTTGCAGAGAATTAGTGCTTTAACCACAAGAGATAGTGAGGCACCCTAACAAATATGGTATTACCATAAAATGTTTGCTCAGATGCTTCCGCTAGTAAGCACAGGATTCAAGCAGACACTGACTAAGCTAGGCAGTATAGGGGTTCCTCTCCTCTAGGTCTTGCTTGCTTAACCCCGGCAAAGGAGAGCCAATGCTCCACACCTCAACCAGACACAGACTGTCTAGTGCATGACTCACATGTCTATAGGGGTTCATCTCTTGTCTGCTTAACCACAGGAGATCACACCCAGTGCTGAAATCCCCTCTCTCACACAGGTCGTCGGAAAGTCCCCCACCTCAACCAGACACAGGTGTCTAGTACATGACTCACCTGTCTATAGGGGTTCCTCCCTTGTCTGCTTAACACCAGGAGCTCAGAGCCATTGCTGGAGTCTCCAATCTCCCCTAGATAGTCCCCCAACTCAGACAGGTTCAAGATGTTTGGTACATGACTTGTCTGTCTGTAGAGGTTACTCTCATACTGTCCGCTTAACCCCAGGAGAGCAGAGCAAGTGCTGGAATCCCCTCTCTCCCCCCAGGTTAACCAGACACAGGCTGTCTCGTATATGACTCACCTGTCGATAGGGGTTTCTCTCCTCTAGGTCTTGTCTGCTTAACCCCAGGAGAGCATGTACGTCACATTAAGCTTATCCCCTCCCCCCCCCCCCCCGCCCCCACCAAGATGCCCCCCAGGTCAACCAGATACAGGCTGTCTAGCACATGACTCACCTGTCTGTAGGGGTTCCTCTCCTCTAGGTCTTGTCTGCTTAACCCCAGGAGAGCAGAGCCAGTGCTGGAGTCCCCGCTCACCTCAAGGTAGTCCCCTACCTCTGCATAGGTGAGGCTGTCTTGTAGCAAGGACCTCACCTTGTTGTCAATACAAAGTTAATTTTGTATTAATTTCAGACTCAGCACAACTTCAAAGGCACTTTATGAAACCTCTCACCTAACATGTTTGGTACACAACACTGCACTTTAAAAAGCACATGCAGATCTTAAGATGATACTTTTGAGTGGCCCTATAAGTTCGAAGAATCAATCAGACTAAAGCAAAATGTGTCACTTGAAAAATGTTAAGCTATAGGTTACATCCTAGACTTACATTTATCATCTTATCAAAGTGCATTACCCAAGAAGGAGCATGGCAAAGTTTCAAAGACTCGCATCATAAATATGTAATGTGTACATACTCAAGAATGAATACAAAATTAATTCTGCAGAAAATATCTTTGAATTTACACCCACTTTGGAGCCTCATCATGAAGTTGAGGATGAATATATCAATTACAACCACTGAATCACAATACTGAATAATAGTGCTAGAATGAAAGATTTGATATCCAAATAACTTAGTACTAATAACGAACATCAAGCCCCTAACTTAAAAGAAAATGTTAACTCAGACTGGCTTTTCTGGCAATCTTTGTAAGGCACAAATTATTAAATGTAAAGCTTATGTCTACAT
The DNA here is from genome assembly GCF_032854445.1 of Liolophura sinensis. Lineage (NCBI taxonomy): Eukaryota > Metazoa > Mollusca > Polyplacophora > Chitonida > Chitonidae > Liolophura > Liolophura sinensis. The sequence continues at coordinate 13,373,084 of NC_088299.1, read as the reverse complement.
TGTGGAGGACCCTAGCCTTAAATTTATGCAAACTCTGTTTTTAAGGATTACAACAATGTAGGAATTTGAAAAGGGGTTTCCTCGTTTTTTTTTTTTCCATATATGTTCTGTACATCAGAACATTCAACTTCAACCTCTAAATTACAACCATATACTTGTACATGTAAGTATATCTTACAACACTAGAGGGATATCTACAAACTATCCCCCATCTATACCCTATTCCCCACTACTGTACCTCTTCATCTTCTGCAGATAACTCCTCCTCTCCGTCTTTCTTTTCATAACTCATTGTCAAGTTGGACAACTCTTCATATAATACATGCTGTTGAAGCCACTGTTCTTTAGCACGAGACAGCTGCTGTTTGGCCTGAAATATAACACATGTACACACAATTTTAGAATGATGGATGTAAATTTCAAAGTGGCTTAAAGTAGAAGAAAGCCAAACTATGAAGTAAGGTTCATCACCCAGACAACTGAAATCTATGCGTAAAAATACTTTCATTTATTTTTTCAGATTTTATTTTAAGATTGTTGGAAGGCATTCAAATAGTTGAATACTGTGGTGGGTTTTATGGGTCATACTGACGGTATCTAGAAACTCTGACGTCACATCACCATTTTTTCACAATCTTCACTACAAGGAAGGAATTTTAGAGAACATCATTTCAGTAATCTTTTATTCCAACATTCAGTGTCGTGAGTTGGATAAACTTAATGTGACGTACAGAGTACCTAACCTCTGATAATATGGTCCATAAAGCCCACCTTAGAATTCAAGTGTTTGAGCACCTTTAACTCTTTTCACAAAAATCTTAAAAAATAAATAAAAGTATATTTATTCATAGTTTTAAGTAGTCTACTTAGTGACACCTACTTCCATATTTAGAGGTCTTTTCTTTTAAGGAACAGTGTTACTATCATGGTTATTATTTCCGATCATCACTTGGAGTATGCATGTTCACCATAATATGTCTATCAGTTAGCTAACTCCTATTTTGTGGGAGACTTACAATGTTGCAAGCCTGGAAATAAGCAACATGACAAGGACAATGTCCTGCGCCAAACTGTATTCTGACAGGGGCAGACTATTTGGTACATGGCAAAACTACCAAGTAAATAACACTGCAATTTTGCCATCATGTCCTGCACCAGCTTACAATTTTTACCAGGCTTGTGTCGGCCAAATGGTCAAGACGGATTAGAGTTATTTTTGATCTACACTGTCTGGGTACAGCAGGAATCCTTGTGCTTACGACAGCCAGGCTTCTGAAACAATTAGTTACCAGATTCTGAGATTTATCTCGACAATGAGGTTGCAGCAAAAAGTAAATGCTGAAATGGAGTATTCATGCAGAATTTGTTATAAAATAACTTTGACCATAAAGTACAGCACACAACAATCATCACTTAAAACTTTACAAACTTTCAGGTGTGTTTCAACAATTAAAAATGTTGAAAATTATTGCATTAAAAATGTCTTACAGATCTATGACAACTGACTGGTGAATATATACACCTTCAGCCAGCTCACCTGTGTCAAGTCTGCATCTACCTGCCTACTGATGCCGTCAGGTGTTATATGATTCCCCAGGGTGAGCAAAAGCTGAGAGAACTGAGGGTTCTCCTCCAGGATAGGGCTGCCCATTCTAACTGACATGGCTTCTCTCACTGCAGAAAAACAACACTTGGACTTAATTTTACAGTCAGTTAAAATGATACATGTATTGATACTCTGTGTGACTGCAATTACGCAAACTACAAGTTAATTTGTACCATGTGATAGTGTTAGTAATCACAGCCCTAGTCTTATACAATATAACTCCGTAAGTGGGAAGGTCTGCGAGCAACCTGCGGACGGTCGTGGGTTTCCCCCGGGCTGTGCCCGGTTTCCACCCACCATCATGCTGGCCGCCGTCGTATGAGTGAAATATTCTTGAGTACGGCGTAAAACACCAATCAAATAAATCAAACAAATACAATATAACTCTGTTCTGATTACACACTAAAGCCCAATATGGTCATTTTGGAGTCAACAGCTGCATAACTTCGTTCAGACTTGAGCTGACTAACTGGATTTTTGCCCCAGTGCATCTGGTGTCAGTCATCAATAAGGCTAACCATCTATTATCTGCGTCAACAGAAGAAAAAAGCTCACCTCTGAAAACCTGGCGAATCTCTTGGTCTTCCATTGTGGAATGATACCTATAACATCTCAACTAATGCCAGCTCCTTGAAAATTCCCGCAGTACCTCGCTTACGTGACGCATCACGAATAGATACGAGGTTTGAAAAATATATTTTTCAAATACAGTATTTAAAATAGAAATTAGATAGACTATATCACGTTCTAAATGCACCAAGAACAAAAACTAATTTTTGTTCGCCACATTTAGAGCACGTTCAAGAATTTAAAATTTGCTACTACGGCATTATTCTCAAATACAGCCAATCAGGAGGGAAAGATAAAGTATTCTCTGCACTTGTCAAAGATGGCGGCGTCCATGGCGGGAGTGTTGGCTTCAAATGTTCAGTCAAAAGTAGATTCCAGCAAAATTCTTGTGGTCGGTGCGGGCGGTATTGGGTGCGAACTTATAAAAAATCTCGTTCTTACTGGATTCAGAGATATCGAACTGGTAAGATTTTGTGTAGTTTCAAAATGTTGATGTCTACAACAACAACAGACGTTTTAATGGTCGAGGACGTCGGTAGATCGTGTGCTTTTTTCAGTTTTTGATATACTGTGAAGTACTTAATTTTCGCATGGAACTAATTTTCGCGGATTTCGCGGACAATAATTTACCGCGAAAATTAATTCCAGCGATAAAAATATCCAATATTGAATCACATACTACAGGTAGTAGTAATGATGAAGTGAATTCTTTGCCCGGGTAATGGGAGTTGCGCTAAGAAAGTCCGACGAGCCAGCTAAATTTTTGACATCAGGGAAGGCAAATTATGCTGTAAACATATACAAACTCTGGTGCTAAGGGTTGGTGGGTATAAAACAAAGTGGGAGTTTATTTGTCTTTAGTTTGATCAATCTTCCCTATGCCCGTAAAGTGATAGAAAAGTAAATACCAGCACGTGCAGGCTTCTAATGACTGTCGCTCTAATACATGCCATCCCATTGGCTGTGTTTCTCCTGTGGTCCAATGAGTGACCTTCTAACAAACTATGAAGTGTGTACAACAACACCATGGACGTTTGACAGCTATGGCAATGTTTGCCTTTTCTGACCTGCTGCAGAGGACGATTAAAACTGAAAACACTGCAAAACTTACCTTGTTGCTTGATAAAGAATAAGTGACAATATAATGTAATAATGGCTTTAAATCCACCAAAAACAACAGATCCACTGCCCTAGTTGATCCCAGCTAGCAGCCCAATGCCCGGCATTTTAGAGATGGATTCTGCCTACACAATAGCAGATATACTGCCAAATCAATTTGAACCCATCTCTGGCCAGACTTCAGATTCCGAGTTGAGATGTTGAATTTGATTTTTTTCCAGGCATTTCTAACCGCACTGACAATACGGACTGGGAAGCTATGGTTTTATCCTGTGTTACACGACACGTGTTGTGTGTTCATCTAAAGATTTAACATTTATTTACCATTTCTTCTTTCTATCCGCTTCACAATAACTATCATTCTAATCCTCGAGGGATTCTAAATTCATTCCCTTATGCAATCACAACTGCCTTTACATCTTTTTGTCGGCATTCCGAACAGCCTATGCATGTAGGGGCCTATAGCCATGTACAATACAAATACATGTGTGATGTGGACGTCGGCATTAGTGTAGAGATTTGCTGTCTATCAGTTTTGATTTCGGTGAGTAGTATTTTCTAACCAATGTGTGCAGGTGCTGTGGAAATTTTTCGTGTTCAGCTGTATTCGTCTCGTAACTTTCAGCTTTAAAAAATAGCCAGAGGGGATAAGGCTGTTTTTGGTGGGTCAAAAATCCTTCTGTCTTGTGCTGTAAATTCACAACTTTCTGAGCGTAAAATCGTCTGGAACTTGAAAAAAATAACTCCTGCGCTCTTTGACGACCTGTTTTTACAACTGTATGTAGAACTGCAAACCATTTCAAGGTGAAATTCAATATTCTTGTTGTCACTCTTGTAGCTGTTTTTAACACCGAACTAAATGGTGAAGGTCTGACAGCTGGTCAGGTTATGATGTTAGAAAGCATAAAATAAAATACAGGGTTTATCTCGTGAAATCTGAACAGGAAGTTATTATTTGGGGCTCTATCTTTTTGTTTTTACAGATTGATTTGGACACCATTGACGTGAGCAATCTCAATCGTCAGTTTTTGTTCAGGAAGGAACATGTTGGAAAGTCTAAATCCCAGGTTAGTTGTCTCCCTTTGTTTCAAAGTCATCTTGGCTGATATCCTCGAAAAGACAACCCTTGTGAATAAATGAGATGTAATTGAATATATCAGTACGACTTTTATTGTAGGCTTCTCTTTCTCAGCTTTTTGAAGAACACGCTGTTGATGGAATGGCTTTTGGTACTTTTGCTACAGGTTGCCAAAGAAAGCGCTCAGAGGTTCAACCCCAATGCCAAGATTGTGGCCTACCATGATAGTATTATGAAGTAAGTTTTTTTTCAGTCAGTATATGATTTCTGTTTATGAAAGATGTGTATTTTGGAAAGATTTTAATTTAATGGCATTTTCGAAGTTTTATCCCTTGAGGATTGACTGTAATAGACACCCTTCCTGAAAATAATAGTTGAGATAGGGTTCATTCCTGGCTGTGGACTGGGAGTTTGTTGAGCCGTTTGCTCAGGAAGACAAGACCACTTGTCATCCAGAAATATTGCATTCAAGACTGGTAAAACCTCAGTATCTTGGTACTCAGGCTTCTCCCACCTGTAAAACTAACCACCGTCAAATGAATGAAAACATTTTGAGTGTGGAATTCCCATAATCAACTTCTTATAGGGCTTACTTATAATTCCCACATGTATCATCTGTCTAAATGTGAAAGCACATAAGGCTAAGCCTAGGACATACCATTTATGCCTTCTTCACTTGATAAGCCACCCTCTCTCCTGTCTACTATCCTTTCAGTTTTTTAGCTGTGTCAGTGTAGTACAGGGGAAGTAACTGTGTTTGCCTCAACCACATCCTACTCCAAGTTGTTTGGCAAAATGGCAATAGTTTTTCAGTATACGGATGAACTTATTGCACAAACTAAATTTGTAAGATCGGTTTTTATCAGTGAATGTATTAATGGCAGGACTAATGTAGATATTGTGCATTCAAGTTAATGAATTGATGTCGTATTATTTTATAATAGTGTGTAAGCTTTCAGAGATGTACAGTGTGAAACAGAGCAACTGGCATACCTATAAACATTCTGCCCTAATTCCCCAACCTTTTCACACATGAAAGAGCAACATTCATTGCAATTTATGCACATTTTTATTTGATTTTGGGGACAAAACTACACTGGTTGGATTGACCCGTCTCAGGTTTTACAAAAAGTATAATTTTATCTGTCAGCACAGAATAATTACTTAGGCTCTGTGTTTTATATCTGTTTTCCAGTCCAGAATACAAGACAGATTTTTTCAAGCAGTTTGATATAGTGCTGAATGCACTGGATAATAGGGGTGAGTGTATTATTTGTAAGATTTGTGGGACTTTGCTATTTGGACAATTTTTCAAGGTTTCTGTGTTGGGGTTAAGATATTTTTGAAGTTGAGGACAAAAGACTGGAAACTCTACTCTCCTCATTCACAGTTACATTTGCTATTGCCAGGTAAGCAAGAATTATGTAATTCTTTGCACTGTTCAACTTTTTATGTTGAGATACTCACATGAGTTAAGAGAACTCTCAAACACAAAATAATTGGTGCATCAGATACATAATTATTCACATTTTTCTCACATCTGTTTTTGGAAACATTTTAAATTGACCTTGGACCAATTTGGCAAATTTCTCAACACTCCAAAAATTCACCGTAGGTATAATATTCACATCCAGTCATTAAGTACATTGGTTGATTCTCACTATAATTGGCCAGGTGTGGTGAAAGCATGCTTTAGTTTATGCTGATTGTATTTTGCAGCTGCCCGTAACCATGTCAACCGCATGTGCTTGGCAGCTGACGTGCCATTGGTGGAGAGTGGCACTGCTGGCTACCTGGGTCAGGTCACTGTTATAAAAAAGGTGAGAGACATGATTATCATTGACTATATTAGACTTATTCAATTATGTCTTTGGGAAGACTGGTTTAGCTTTTAATTTATTTTTGTTGAAGATTTCTTTACACAATGCAAACCTAAGTCATAGATAGGAGATTAGAAGTACATTGTATATTTTCTTTATTTATTTGATAATAAAATAAGAATATATGAGTATATTTTAGTACAGTAAAATAAGAATATATGAGTATATTTTAGTACAGTTTAGCAAATAAATGAGTATGTGCATTTGATAAACATTTGGTTCTGTTGTCTGATCTTTTTGACATGCTAATGGTTGATATTTGGTTGAGTTTGGTAATGGTTGAGTGTTACACACCTTTTGCTGTTAGCTGATGTTTTGTATCTTCAAAAAGTGGAGTGAGTACTTGAGGTTTAAAACTGAATACTGAACAATTTTTCAGTCATGTGACAATGAAGGAATCCTTAGAGTACATGTAATGTGCCTCCACCAATTTTTTATCTAAAGCTGCTTCACTGAGATGACTTACCAAGGGCAAGTAAGACGCCCCACCCGAATCATTATACTGATATGGGTAAACCAGTCACTGCACTACCCTTAGAGCTGAACACCAAGAGAGGAAGCTACAACTTCCTCTTTTAAGGTGTTAGGTGTGATCCGACCCAGGATTGACCCTGGATGTACCGCCCCCGAGGTCTACCGATGAGCTATTGAGGCTTGTACTAGAAGTAGACAATGTTACAGACTTTATGCCATTGGCTAATGTTTTGTATCTGGTAGACTAGGGGTTGACAGTTGTATATTAAGCAGAAGTTAACTATGCTTCATACTTTGTGCTATTGGCTGATCTTGTGTATATTTCAGGGGTTGACGGAGTGCTACGAGTGTCAGCCAAAGCCCAGACAGAAAACATTCCCAGGGTGCACCATCCGGAACACGCCATCAGAGCTGATACACTGTGTTGTGTGGGCAAAACATTTATTTAAGTGAGTAACAGAGACCTAAATTGGACTGAAAAGTTTGAGTTTTTTTCATAGCTTTGAGCATCCGGAATCGGCGCAAGGACCTGGAGGTGATACACAACATATCCGCTTAATGGGCCAAATGCTGTTTTTTTGCCGATTCCTAAAGTTTAGAGAAGTACACGAAAAGGAAACTATCATATTTGAAGGTTATGCGCATTCAGATTTTTTTTTTTTGCAAAAACATTTTCCTACCTAAAAACTGAATTTTTCATTATTCATACTAGAATTTTATTTAAGGCCTATTTCACCTGGGTTAAATTTGTTTTATTTTCACCTCCAGCACTGTAGTCTTGTGACTAAAGAGGGTGCTGATGATTGGCTGTGACATCACCTCAAAACTATGAATACATTAGACTCAAATGGCTTTCTATGTCACTGAAAAAAGATAGGTACAACATTTTTTATTGAAACCCTGAAGTGTACTGACACATGCACCTGATTTTTGTCGCAGGTTATGACATAACTGTATCTGTCAATTAAATGAATTGTGTTTGTTATAGTCAGCTATTTGGGGAGGAGGACCCAGACGAAGATGTGTCTCCTGACACACAGGACCCAGAACTCACAGGTAACAAAAATGAACACCTCCTCATGCAACCAGCTGGATAAATTTGAGGAACTTTATTACCGATATCGGACGGCAATACGTGAAAGGACGAGGCTGATATTTTGTGACAGTTATTTGAGGTATTCTTAAATAATTGATGTGATTTGCAATAATTGATTTTTTGCCAGAAATCTTTCGTATAGTTTCTCAAACACCTCAAGGCCGAGAGGCTTTGGGATCAAATCCAGGTGAGTTCATGCCAAAGGCTTTAAAATTGGTATTGATGTTGCCTCACTTGGCACTCCGCATTAAGAGGTTAGGTCAAGGGAACATTGTTTGGCCAGTGTTGGTATAATGTGACTCGATGAGGTGTCATGTCTGGAGTCTTCGGCATGATACTTCAGTGGTAGCATCACTTTGGCGGCATGGACACACCCCCTCACAAGAAGACACAATAATTCTACACACAATGAATGACTCTTCATCGTCATATGACTGAAAAATTGTTAATTTCAAGGTGCATATATACATACTTCTTTGAACACCTATCAAATAAAAAAGTTCTTTATAAGAAGGAGCTTTCAAACTGGAAGAACAGTTTTGATCATGCATTTTGTAGACAGTATGTTCATTAGTTCGTTGATAAGACTGTAAACTCTTGCTGTATTATATATTGTAGCCGAGGCAGGAGAAAGTGCTCTGAGTAGCGAAGCCAAAACAGATGGTGGAATTGAGCGGACATCTACAAGAGCGTGGGCAAAGGAATGTGGCTATTCTCCAGAAAAATTATTTAATAAGGTATTTACGGTACCTGAATTACCTTTAATAAGGTATTTACTATTAAATTACCTTTAATAAGGTATTTACGGTACCTGAATTATCTGGGATTAAGAGCTCTGATGTGATTCTTTATAAGATTATCGAATCATTAATTTTTTACAAGTAGTCTGTTAGAGTTCACAACACAAATTACTGGCAAAATGTCAGTATGTGGGATCATTTCTGATCATCCGTTTGAGTTTGGGGGAGCCTCCATGGCCTGGTGATTAGTGTGCTAGTGCAGCACAAGGACCCAGACGCCTGTCATTGCGGTCACTGCAAGTTCAAGTTCATCTCCTGCATCTCTCTATCATTACATGGGAAGGTTTGCCAGCAACGGTTTCTTCCCTCCATAACGATCTCTGGCACTGTATAAGTGAAGTATTCTTGGGTATTGTGTAAAACACCAATTATATAAATAAATGAACCAGTGAAATAAATAAATAAATCAAGAGATTGTAGGTATATCCATTTTGCCTATGCAACATTTCCAAGTCCCCCCCCCCCCCACCAAATATATCACAGATCATGTTTGCATTGTTACCACATGTTGTAAGTAATTAAACTGTTGCATAAGTTCTCTTTAATGATATTTATGAATAATTTGTGGTCATGTATCATTACACTTTGGAAATGACTAGCCCTGCCATTGAGTCTTCAGTCGAATTCTCCCGTGATTGGAATGTTGTCCTGTCATTTGAATACTATCCTGTGAATATTTGAATGTTTTTCCTGTAATTTGTAGGTTCACCTGTGATTTGTAGGTTCTTCTGCCCTTTGAATGTCCTTTTGATTTTTTGATTGTTACTTTGAGTGTTTTTTGAAAAATTACTGTTTTGTTGTTTTGAATGTTCTCCGGTGATATTATGACAATGTTTTACTGGGAATTTTGCTTCATATGCTGTCCTGAGATTTGAATATTCTCCACTTCTTCTCTCCTCGATCAGTTATTTAGAGATGACATCCGGTATTTATTATCCATGGAAAAGCTGTGGAAGAAAAGGAGACCCCCAACAGCATTAGAATGGTCAGAGTTACCAGACGATCCATCAGGTATTCCAGCGTTTTTGTTAATGTTTTTTGAAAGGTTGTTAGAATCAGATGTTTTTTGGAAGACCACATTCACCTGATTTGATACCATGGTGGAACTTCCAAACACTGTGATGTCATTCCAACAAAAATTCTCGGTTTTCCACTTTCATTGATTTATTTATTTATTGGATTGGAATGTTATGCCGTACTGAAGGATATTTGACCTATTCGTGAACATGATGGTGCGAGGAAACGTGGCAGATTCGCTCCATGGAACCAAGGGCACAACAAGTAAATATAATACACAATTGACCACTTTGGTGGCCTAATGTTTACAGCAAATTAAAGTCAGGAGACTTGGGATCAAACCCAGGTCAGGTCATACCTGAGACTTTAAAAATGGTTCTTATTGCCGTAATTGATTGGCTCTGTTACACATACAAGAAGACACAGTATATGTACACACAACTAATTACTCCCTATCATCTTACGACTGAAAAATTAATAAATACGATGTAAAAACCCAATGCATGCTTATCTGCATGCCAGCTTCAGAACAGTTAAAAGTTTCAGTAACGAAAACTGGGTACTTAATGACAAGTGTAGTCTGGTGTACGGTAAAATCCGCCAGTATTGCATGACACCTTGTTGACGCATAACAGCTTTACATGATGGTGAAAAGTGTTAAAATAACATGATAAAACAAAATACAAAAAACAAAAACAAAATCAATTACATCAGGGGAAATATGGCTGTGATCTTACCTATGTCTGGCAGGTGATGGACAGCACAGCTAACGTTTAAAAATATTGCAGCTGATGTTCCATGCTGACTGTATAAGGGCTGTAGTCAGTGCATTCCTATCTGACTTTATGCTAAGCCGTTTACTGACTTCTGTTTTCTTGTAGCACAGTCTTTATTCATTTGCTGGAGCTTGGGCATGTATTGTTGCTGTTGTTGTTGTTGTTGCATCAGGTAATGGGAACACTACAGGAGTTATACAAGATCAAAAGGTGTGGACTGTGAAGGAATGTGTGGATGTGTTTACTGAGTGCTTGGCAACCCTCAAGAGTGATCTACAGAAGCAAGGAGAAGATGGTATCTTAGTATGGGACAAGGTCTGTCATATCGATATATTTCATTCTTGTGTTGACGTCTCCTATTGCACATTAGAATTTTTTACACCCTTCACACCCAATAACTCCTCACCGTCATATGAAAAATTGTTAAAACCCAAAGCAGACAAACATCCAAAATTGTGTATCAAGTTATGAAATAAACCATGTGCCCAGTAAACATTATCCTGAGTTTCATGTAGATGAGTTTTTTTTTTTTTTTTTGCGCCAAGAGGTCCAAGCAGGGTACCACTGATCTCTTAGTTTTATATAACATTTGTTTCTTTCTGCTCAGCTAATTTGTTTTTTATTTAATAATTTGTATTTTTCTGTCTGTATAAAATACATTGCAGGTGCATTCTTTTTATTTAAGTGATGCCACAGTTAAGTTTTTCTGATTACAACTTCAACAAATTTCACAAAAAAACTCTTTAACTAACCCTACAAGGTGGATGAATCATTGAGGCTCAAGTAAAGTGTGTCATTTGAAAAAAGCTATAGTTGAGATGAAATATGGTATTCTGTAGTGAAGGAAGCCACACTGCTTTATTATTTTTGTCAGTTATTTGATTGTTCTTCTTTGCTAAAATTTTATTCTACATGCCCATGAAAATAATGTACCTCATCTTTGTGGAAGTGCTCTGTACTGATAGACCTATTGCTATTAACGTGTAGATCTGAAGTAACACCTACTTTACTCAAGGCTGTTTATTGTTCGGAAAAGGTCAAACGTTAGTACCATTCATTGTGTAATTTACATAGAAGTCAACCAGCCAATTTCACATCAAATAATGCAAAGGCAATGATTTGATTGGACACACGGAGAGTAGGTATTTCTTCAAATCTATTCAATGATTGGTCAATATATTGAGCGGTTTACTTGACAGGACTTTGATGATTAAGTGGGGCCTCCGTGGCTCAGTTGGTTAGCTCGCTAGCACAGCATAATGACCCAGGAATCTCACGTATGTGATCACTGTGAGTTCAAGTCCAGCTCATGCTGGCTTCCTCTCCGGCCGTAAGTGGGAAGGTCTGTCCGCAACCTGCGGATGGTCGTGGGTTTCCCCCGGGCTCTGCCCGGTTTCCTCCCACCATAATGCTGGCCCTCGTCGTATAAGTGAAATATTCTTAAGTACGGCGTAAAACACCAATCAAATAAATAAATAAATTTTATGATTAAGTTAGCTAGGGAATTCCTGTACTCTCATTCCTTTGTGAGACAATATGCGGTCAACAAATCGAGTTTGATCATTTGTGCAATTGAAGTTCTTGTATTCCAGTGAAATGATGCAGATGTTTGTATATCAAATGTGGGAGAGTTTGTCAATAAATTGCCTGTGTAGTTTACCTTGGGTAATCAATTTTTTCATCTGTAAAACGGATGGTCATTGTATAAGTCATATATATTATTGAGTATGGCGTTAAACCACGACCCGTCAGTAAGTCTTTGGACATATTTTTTCAGGATGATACAGCTGCTATGGATTTTGTGACCTCAGTAGCTAACATCAGAGCTCATATATTTGGCATTGTCCCCAAATCTAGGTTTGATATAAAATGTGAGTATAAGGTGTTGAGAAAGAGATCACCAAATGATCCAAGTTGCTACTTCTGCAGCTATTTCGGATGAAAATAATTAAATGATATTTTTGAGTTACGTTTTCATTGTGAATGGTAGTGATACTGACACGGTAGCAGCAGTTAGGATTTTAAATAGTCAAGGTTGTGTGATGAGGCAAGAGTGTGGGGAGTGTGGTAAGTTAAGGGTGTGTGGTGAGTCAAGGTTGTGTGGTGAGTCAAGAGGGCGAGGAGTTTGGTAAGTTAAGGGTATGTGGTGAGTCAAGTGTTTGTGGTGAGTCAAGAGTGTGGGGAGTTTGGTAAGTTCAGGGTGTGCGGTGAGTCAAGTGTTTGTGGTGAGTCAAGAGTGTGGGGAGTTTGGTAAGTTTAGGGTGTGCGGTGAGTCAAGAGTTTGTGGGGAGTCAAGGGTGTGTTGTGAAGCAAGGGGTTGTTGTGAAGCAAAGGTTTGTGGTGAGTCAAGGATGTGTGATGAGTCAAGGGTTTGTGGTGAGTCAAGGATGTGTGGTGAATCAAGGGTTTGTAGTGAGTCGGGTGTGTGAGGAGTCAAGGATCTGTGGTGAGTCAAGTGTTTGTGCTGAGTGAAGAGTGTGGGGAGTTTGGTAAGTTAAGGGTGTGTGCTTAGTCAAGAGTGTGAGGAATGCGAGTGAAATTGCCCTTGACTATCACTGCATGCTTATTTCAGGATTCCATTTCTGGAAGTACTGCAGTATGCTGTTTTTAATTGTTGTTTAAATATGCCAGTGGATTTTGTTTTCAGCAATGGCAGGCAATATTATACCAGCAATAGCCACAACAAATGCCATCATTGCTGGGCTGATTGTTATGCAAGCTTTCCACATACTCTCTGGCAATTTGGACAAGTGTAAAACAGTGAGTAACAGTGGTCATTAATTACTTAACTGCCTGGTCAGAATGTATTAAATGGAAATGAAAACTGTATGATGTGCTGTCATGAGGTGCATCCTATGAGTGATTTTTCCCCACAGAGAAATCTCCAATAAGAACTTCTGCTCTTCATGGATACAGCGATATGTTTATGATAGTGTGTGTTTGGATTTCCTGTATCATGATGGGTTGCGAGGGTGCTCATATAGGGCAATACAGTCAGTAATGATCGGTGTACCCTGTTCTTATTGTTTTTGTTTTAGGTTCCCTGGTAGTAGTTTGTTTTTTATTTGTCAGCTATCCGTTTGGTTACCTCCATCCATAAACGCCACTACTGTTATGTATAAAGTGAGCTGTTTTTGACATTAAGATCTGATGAAGTAAGTGTTACCGCAGCTAAATTGCTCTGGAACCTCTCACCACAGCTAGACTGTGAGTTCAAGTCCAGCTTATGCTATTCAAATAAGTAAAAACACATTGCATAACCAGGCGTATCATCAGCCGTCACACATGATTAAGCTATTGTTAGGGGCTGAGTTGGTTAATGCAGTGCAATGACCCAGGAGTCTATCACCAGTGCAGACGCTGTGAGTTCAACTCTAGCTCATGGTGGCTTCCTCTCTGGTTGTACGTGTTTAGGTCTGTCAGCAACCTGTGATGGTCGTGGGTTTCACCTGAGCCTGGTTTCCACACACCATAATGCTGGCCACTGTCGAATAAATATGAAATATTCTTGAACATGGTGGAAAACACCAATCAAATAAATATATAAATTAAGTTATTCATCGTTTTCAGGTGTACTTAAATCGTCAGCCCAACCCCCGTAAGAAGCTACTAGTCCCCTGTTTGCTGGAAAAAGCCAACCCTAAGTGCTATGTGTGCTCTGCAAAGCCTGAAGTCAACCTTGTCCTGAACACGGGAAAAATCAGCATCAAAACATTGGAAGAGAGGGTAACAACCTTTATTCCTACCTTATTGCATGTGTATGATTTGTAAACAGTTATCTGTGTGGTCTGTAGATAGTTATTGTTTATAGCCAACTGCGATTTAGCTATCACTGAACCCCTTTAATTCTTCAACCTTTTGGTAAGGTATTTGTTTAGCCATATTCAGAGGGCATTAGTCTGTGTAGTCATTCTTTGTGAAACCCTGTAGTTTACCAACCAATGAAAAAGATGTATTTATTTTTTATACGTCAGTGAATTCCCAGTATTTCCTTCACTAATAAAAAGGATATCTTCACTAGTTAGATATCACTTTTGTTATTACATTTTGCAGCGTGTATGAATAGAATCAGAAATATGATGAAGATGGCACATTGCTTATTTGTTTCACAGATGCAGCATATAAACTGATACATGTAGAGAAAATGTCAGGATATAAATAATAAATAGAATATTGCACAGTGAAGGTTAAACACCACAAATATTGTTCTCGTGAAAGGTAGAAATGATAATCCACTCGACGCTTCATGTCTTGCAGGTTATGATTTCCACCTCTCACTCAAACAATATTTGTGGTGTTCAACCTTCACTGTGCAATATCCTCTAAAAATTGCACTAAATTGAAGTACACCACACATATCTGGACAGTTAAAGTGAGGTAAACCACACACATCTGGACAGTTAAAGTGAAGTAAACCACACACATCTGGTCAGTAAAAATGAAGTAAACCACACACATCTGGACAGTTAAAGTGAGGTAAACCTCACATATCTCGTCAGTTAAAGTGAAGTAAACCACACACATCTGGTCAGTTAAAGTGAGGTAAACCAAACACATCTGGTCAGTTAAAATGAAGTAAACCACACACATCTGGACAGTTAAAGTGAGGTAAACCTCACATATCTCGTCAGTTAAAGTGAAGTAAA
Source organism: Liolophura sinensis (assembly GCF_032854445.1). Lineage (NCBI taxonomy): Eukaryota > Metazoa > Mollusca > Polyplacophora > Chitonida > Chitonidae > Liolophura > Liolophura sinensis. The sequence goes on along the minus strand of NC_088299.1, from coordinate 13,358,022 downwards.
CCACACACATCCGGACAGTTAAAGTGAAGTAAACCACACACATCTGGTCAGTAAAAATGAAGTAAACCACACACATCTGGACAGTTAAAGTGAGGTAAACCAAACACATCTGGTCAGTTAAAGTGAAGTAAACCACACACATCCGGACAGTTAAAGTGAAGTAAACCACACACATCTGGTCAGTTAAGTGAAGTAAACCACACACATCTGGACAGTTAAAGTGAAGTAAACCACACACATCTGTACAGTTAAAGTGAAGTAAACCACACACATCTGGTCAGTTAAGTGAAGTAAACCACACACATCTGTACAGTTAAAGTGAAGTAAACCACACACATCTGGTCAGTTAAGTGAAGTAAACCACACACATCTGGACAGTTAAAGGGTCATTCCATGTCATTTCAGCCGGCTGTTGTGCTGAAAAAATTCTTAAAAATTCCTTGACACATATGAAGAAGGTTTCCCAAGTTGTAGGCCCAAATTCCAAGTGTTTTTTGTGATAGGACCATCTATTCAACACCCTGTAGTTCATTTTCAGCTGTTGCGAACAGGATATTTGTACTGGAGGCATTTTTGGAAGACCATAACTTCCAATTCAGTGGGCCTAGAAGTCTGAAAATCTACCTACAGGGTGTTTTCTACCCTGGCTTTCAGGATATGGAATCAAAAAATAAACATCTTCAATACTTTTTGAGATATATGCCCCAAAAAATCATGTTTCGTTCAACGTATGTATACTATTTTGTATTTTCTGTGAGTTGCCATAGGTCGTGTGATAGATTTAGTAGATATTTGCTGCCTGATTAATATTATTGATGTATATGACAATTTGCAGAAGAAATTCTGACCACTTTGAGGTATTATTATTCTTGTAGTTGGTGTCTGAACTTTGTTGCAGGACAAAAAAGTGGACATTTTACCTTAATTTTGTCTTAACTGATCCCCATGTTAACAGTTAAACACCTCTTTGAAATTTTTTCCACATCTAGATATATCTATTAGCTAACTGGTTGAAAATTCAAGATTATATAAACATTTGTGGTTATAAAAATACTTTAAATAACTTTTTGACATTGCCTGTATATAGGTTATGCTAACAAGACGTATATCAAATCGTTGGCTTTTTCAAAAATTTAATTTCAGTAGAAGGAGTTGAGAAACTCTTCAATTTTCTACCATAGTTGGCTTACAGATATATCTGGATGTGGAAAAAATTTCAAAGAGGAGTTCAACTGTCAGCATGGGGATCAGATAAGACAAAAGCGAGGTAAAGTCCGCTTTTTGTCCTGCAGCAAAGTTGATTTTTTATGTGGTCATATCTCAAAAACCACGTGGAATTTGAGGCTATAACTTGGGAAACCTTCCTCATATATGTCAAGGAATGTTAAAGAAATTTTTTAGCAAAACCCAAGAGGGTCACCACAAAAAAAACTTTTTTTGGGCTGATTTGACATGGAATGACCCAAAAGTGAAGTAAACCACACACATCAGGACAGCTAAAGTTGGTGAAGCAAGCAAAGACATTTTACATGTTATAGATGTCTTGGAAGTGTCATCTTTGAGTTAGGGGCTTTCTTGATCAAAGGAGCTAGCACGCCAGCGTGGCGCTATGACCCAGGTACCTCCCACCAATGCAGTCGCTGTGAGTTTAAGTCCAGCTCATGCTGGCTTCCTTTTCAGACGTAAGTGAGAAGGTCTGCCTGTAACTTGAAGATTGTCATAGCTTTCCCCTGGGCCCTGCCCGGTATCCTCCAACCATAATGCTGGCCGCCATCACAGAAGTGAAATATTCTTGAGTACGGTGTAAAACACCTGTCAAATAAAGCAAATAAATCTGCGAGTCATTTATGTCACATGAACTACATATGGTTGTAAGACTGATGGAATCCATTTCAACATCCTAACACTAGCATACAACATTAAAAAATCCCAGTTGCACAAAAGACTGATTTTGACTAAGAAAGTTGCAGCAGCTTCATACATGTTAACGTGTATTCAAGATTTTTACAAAAGCTGAAGGTTTCACCTTTTTATCTTTCAAATAAATGGAAATGCAGTAAAACACCAGTTTAAGTATTCAATACCTAAGTCATTGTACGGCTGCATCTCTTTTGACAGATACTCAAAGGACAGCTGGGAATGGTGGCTCCCGATGTGGAAATAGAAGATGGAAAAGGTGAGAGTTCGTTACACAGTGGTGGTATCCAGTGATTCTTAACTCTTTATTATTGTGCAAGAAAATACACAAAAAATTTTGAAAATAAAAAAAACAGAAACAAAAAAACAGCAATATTGTGGCACAGCTGCATGGCACTGTTGCAATACCTAGATGGTACTACACAACTAACATGTACGAGTGGCTGCACAAGTTAAAGTGAAGACAGTGCCAGCTGAAAGCTGTGGACTTCGGCGATAAATCTAGACTTAAGACCCAAGTGATAAATGTAGTTTTCTTGGAAACATTTCTTCTTGCTCGAACTGTTGATACAGCAGGCTTACTGTGTCATTTACAACGAACTCCAGCGATCCTGTTCCAATACCCTAGTTGCAGATGTTCGGCGGAGGTATTCCGGGTTCAGGTCGTGGCCGACGGAGGTGTTGTGCTGGTGATTTTGATCCCTATTAAATGTTTACAAAATTACAATAGGATTGTTGTACAACTAGATTCATGCTCATTTCTGAAACATGATGAAAGAAATGCTGACCTAATTATCGCGGATGTCATAATTTTACTGTGTTTTATAAAAGAAAAAAAAATGTCCCTTGTATGAATGAGCAAAATTTAAATTCTTCAGTTGTAAATAAATTCAGAGAAAAAAATTGTATCGTGAGATTTAATTAATTTTAAGTGTTGTCCGGTGAGATGCCGTCTTCTCATTTCCATAAACCTTCGGCATCCCTTAAATTTTGCACTGACTGTGATATTTGTTATTTAGAAACTGCTGACTAAATGCTAAAATGAATGAAAATATGTTTATTTGGAGAGATGAATGCGGTTTGGGCAAGGACAGTATGTTATACTGTCTGACATAATTTGTGATGCCGTCGTTGAATTTTACACGGCTTGTAAGTCAACTGATTTTATGTATGCGGTGATATGTAAATAATACAAACCTGCCCCGCAATATTTTGTGAAGTGGCCCACTGGCTACACGTAACTAAATCGTTGTAAACGATCACAAAATGATGTCTTGTGCAGTAGTTCTGTGTTATCATATGTCACTTCATGGAGTGAATAGGTAACGACTATATCACAGCTTAGGCTACGCAATCTGATAGTAACATGTTTGATTGGATAAAATTCTCATGATGGCTACCTTGACTGACACCAGCCATTTGTGCAATATTGTCATTTTGTTCTACATGTTATTCGGTGAAATCTCATTAAAATGATAAAGTATGATACTTTTTGGAAAGCTTGAGTATCTGGCTTTCGATTGAAATATGTTTTAGCCAGGTGCTGTCTTCTCCTTTAGGCATTTTTAAAGCGACACATTTTTCTTGATTCTGCTTCATTTATTCACCTTTTTGTGGAGTTTGATTGATTTACTAGCAGAAGTGTTGGCATCAAAAGTGTAATTTTGAAACATTTATGTGCAAAGTGCATTTTTACTTGCCAAACTTTAGGTGAAATTCAGTAATTCAGAATTTTTTTGACACCTTTTTTTTCGCACAGTAAACACACTGGGTCTACTATGAAAGTTGGCAACTGAGTAGATAACCTCATAGTGGGTGGAACACTTCATGTGATCATTGTTTAAAATTGTTTAAATCCTATGTTTTAAAATCCTACAAAATTACTGCATATAGATAAGGCTTTTACTGATTTTAACGAACAAATAGGATTTTAGTACAGGCTCTTTGTCTTTGTACTTTCATGTATATTTGGTAAATTAATTTAGTTGTTTTGGTGATTTCAGGAACAATTATAATCTCAAGTGAAGAAGGTGAAACAGAAGGTAATCAAATTATACAAATTGGGGATTTCGAACAAATCCTAATGTCTAGAACCTTTTCAGGATAAGTGCTGGAAAAAAAAAAGGAACAACAAGAAATCAGAATTATGAAGAATTGACAAAAGCAAAACCACAACAGATTGCTTAGGACCTACCAGTAATTTAAATCTTCAACCTTTCCAACGACTAAAGCACTTTTTTCAGTGGAATTTATGCATACAGCTATTATGAAAGTGACACTAAAAATGATTTTTTGTGTACTTAAAGAGGCAAGGTTCATAAAACTGCAAATTATTTATCTACACCCCATTGTTCTCTCAGAATGTTTCCAAAATTTGCTTCCAAATGTGGTTGAAAAGATTGAATAATTGGGTACATATGAATTGGTCAGCTCATTATTGGCACAAAGGTGTCAGTGTAATATGATGCGGTAGGGTGTCATAGTTGGTGTCTTCAGCATGATATTTTAATAGGCCAGGACTATAAATTGCAACGTAATGACAGTGTCACGTTATTATTACCATTATCATAATTTTATTTGTCATCTTCACTGCGGCACCAAAAAATCCTCCCCCTCCCCTCCCCCCTCGCCCACCAATAATAAGTGACTGCCATCGTGTGAGGGAGAAATGTGTATTACATTAAATATCAATAAAATAATGTAAATACACAGTAAATATGTTCACTTAATAGCTCATCATTGAAGTACAGAACTAATTAAAAGTGGTATTTTAAAAGACGTCAAAAACATAAATAATTAATGGCCTCTGAAATGTTAAAGAGCTGTCAATCACAATACATTTTGTACACCTTTTTTGCTTGCTTTGACAGGGAATGCTGAAAAAATGCTGTCTGACTTTGGAATTGCAAACGGATCAAGGTTGAAGGCAGATGATTTCTTGCAGAATTACAACATTGTCATTAACATTGCTCATGTGTAAGTGCACTTGTAATTGAGAATGAAAGAATGAACTTGCTGCTTCCAAGAGTGATGGAGGGTGAGAAAACTTATGACTATGTCTCCAGTGTGTAAAAGGGGTTAGCATGAGAGCATGATGACTGAATGATCTCTGTGGGATCAAATACAGTCTATGCAAGCATCATAAAACTGTGTGAATTTCTTTGTACGTGGGAAAGTCTGCCAGCAACCTACAGATAGTTGTGAGCTCTGCCTGGGTCCCTGCCACCCTAATGCTGGCCTCCATCGAAGAGGTGAAATATTCTTGAGTGCGGCGTAAATGACCAGTCAAATAAATCAAAATCCTGTGTATAGATGATGGGACGACTATCCTCTATAATCATATAGTTGTAAATATATGTAGAGCCTGATAGTGATCATTTTCACAGGGCTGCTAAAAAGCATCTTTAGAATTATATCTCCTGGAGTTCACCCTTCTGTATTTTTCACTAGTTGTTCTAAACACATTTGTACTTTACTCTTATTTGGTTCACCTGAACTAAGCGTGAATAATAATCAGTTGATCTTAAAATCTGTACATAATTTTATAAGCATGTCCAACAGATTCACCATCCAAGCCCAACAGTAATATGATTTGATTTTGATCTTTCTTTGTTCCTATCACCTTATTCTGTACATGTACATGTCATTTGTTCTCTTTGTTTTCTATGTTGGTGTATATACGTTGATTTTATGTTGAGGAGATCCCCTCTTGGCTATAGAGCTGTGGGAAATCCTCGATAAACAAATTAAGAATTACAATTACAATTACAAAGCAGTTGCAAGTTTCACCTAGTGGACACTTCCACTGGGTTTGAAGCAGTTTTCTACAGCTTTGTAATACAAACCCCAGATGTTGAGGGGAAGTCTGTACAAGCAATTGATGTTTGAAATGTACATCACATTCAACTTAAGTGTAGGGATTTTTCTGACTCATTTGGTGAAAGCCTTGTTTTAAATGGGGCGGTTCACTGAGACTCAGTGTAGTCCAGTTCTCACTGTAGGCCAGTTCTCACTGTAGGCCAATTCTCACTGTAGGCCAGTTCTCACTGTAGTCCAGTTCTCACTGTAGGCCAGTTTTCACTGTAGTCCAGTTTTCACTGTAGGCCAGTTCTCACTGTAGTCCAGTTCTCACTGTAGGCCAGTTCTCACTGTTGTCCAGTTCTCACTGCTTTGGCCATTACTTAATGTCAAGAGGTTTGATAAGTACTCGATGGACATATGGAGATTTACTGCGGACACTAAGGTTTCCTCCTTCCATCAAATGATTCCCAGCGGCAAAAAAAATCAGAAGGAAATCATTCCGAATCTGATCTAGACTGATACCCACATCATTGTTTGCATTCAACATAAAGCTCCCAGTCTATTTGCATGATTTTAATCCTTTTTTCTTACTTCAATAAATTCTTGTTGATGTGATTGTTTTAACGTGTCTATATCTTTATGTACAATCTTTGCAGGGATAAACAGTGGTTATGTTTTCTGCAAAATGGTGGAAAAAGAATCATTGTACAAATTTAGAAAAATGTCAGCAGTGTCCTTGAATTGGATTAAATGGGATTTATTTTTTGTTTTGGTTTCTGATAGTGGGTGGAAAAGGGTGAAGGGGATGGGAGGGGTGAAGTTTAGTATTTCGAGAAATATTTCAGCTGTTGTCTTAAACCAATCGAAGATCACATTGAAAGCTGAGATCATATCACATGTAAATTTTCATTTGATTCACAAATTTTGATTAACATAAGACAAAATTTATAGTGGGCCGTATCACAAAATGGAAGGCTAATACATTTTACATATGGAAAGTAGAGATTTGTCTTCATTGATACTTTAGACACAGACAAACAAGTTAACAAATATTATACTGAATAGTTTTGCTCTGTTGCAGAGAAAAATTGGATGAGGAGAAGGAGTTTGGGCTAGTTGGAGATTTGGAGGAGTTGAGAGCTAAGCAGAAGGATGAAGGGAATGGAGCAGAAGCAGGGGGTGGTGACCAGAAGGAAACTCAGGCCAGTGGTCAGTTTCTTTTCTCTTTTCACACCTGTTTGTGGTAAACAAATGTGTCAGTATTGTTGAATGCAGTGTAAAATCTATTTATTCATTTGATTGGTGTGTAACTCTGTACTCATGATCATTTTTTGCATGAAGAAAACTGGAGTAAACCACCAATTTTCGTCCGATTCCTGACAAACCTCCTGACTTTTCATGTCACTATAAAAATTTCCATTCTTTTGGAAGGTTAACTATTTGTTTACCTCAGTATGGCAAAACACAGAAGTGGTTTTCACTTGAAGAATGAACAGGGAATTCATTTTTTGCTTATTTGATTGGGTTTTAATGTTGGAGAGTATTTCTCTTTTATGATGGTAGAGAAAGATTGAAAGGGAAGTTTTATTCAAGTGAGGGTTACACTAATTTGGATTCAGTAACATGTATTGGCAGTTGGTATTAAAAAACAAAAGTTACAGGAGTTGGAGGTGTTGAAAGTAAAGCTGGCTGTGTTTAAACCTTTTAGTATTTGTTAAGATCGGTGATCCTTCCTCGTTCAGTCATCTGAAGTGTACTGTTCCGATTGTCCCTCTGTTCAGGCTCAAATCCAGCTCTTGCTATTGATCTGAAGTGATAAAAACAAAATATTCTTCAGAGTTCATCTCTTAAATGTGTTTTTTTTAAATTGTAGACACAAATGTGGTTGAAAGTGATGATGACATGGTTATTTTGGAAGATGATGATGTTGCCATGGAAAAAGAATCTCGTGGCCAGAAACGTAAAGCAGACTCTGATATTGAAGCTGAAACAGCAAAAAGGTCCAAATCGGTTGACGAAGCCAACCCTACAGAAACAATTGTACTTTAACCAATTACATCATTGTAGATCATAAATTTTGATATGTTTTGATGAAATCATAACCTTCGTAATATGGAGACTTTATCAGAATATCACCTTTTCATACTGATCAGAAAGACATATTTCTGATTTTCCACGTTATAATAGTACTTCACAAGTGAAATAAAAAACAAATGAATCAATGCTATGTCTTTGTAAATTATCTTCAATTCATTTTACATGCTATTATGAAACAAAAGTCTCCACCATCTGTCTCAGTAATAATTGACCAAGGTACACATCTCATCCACCATCTGTCTCAGTAATAAATGGACAAGGTACAGGTCTCCTCGACCATCTGCCTCAGCAATAACTGGACAAGGTACAGGTCTCCCCCACCATCTGTCTCAGTAATAACTGAACAAGGTACAAGTCTCCTCCACCATCTGTCTCAGTGAGAACTGGACAAGGTACTGGTCTCCTCCATCTGCCTCAGTATTAACTGGACAAGGTACAGGTCTCCCCCCCCACCATCTGTCTCAGTAATAACCAAACAAGGTACAAGTCTCCTCCACCATCTGTCTCAGTACTAACTGGACAAGGTACAGGTCTCCTCCACCATCTGTCTCAGTAATAACCAAACAAGGTACAGGTCTCCTGCACCATCCATCTCTGTGATACCTGGGCAAGGTACAGGTCTCCTCCACCATGTCTCAGTGATACCTGGACAAGGTACAGGTCTCCTCCACCATCTGTCTCAGTAATAACCAAACAAGGTACAGGTCTCCTCCACCATCTGTCTCAGTAATAACCAAACAAGGTACAGGTCTTCTCCACCATCAGTCTCAAGTGAGAACTGGACAAGGTGCAGGTCTCCTCCACCATCTGTCTCAGTAATAACTGGACAAGGTACAGGTCTACTCCATCATCTGTCACTGTAATACCCGGACAAGGTACACGTCTCCTCCACCATCTGTCTCAGTACTAACCAAACAAGGTACACGCCTCCTCCACCATCTGTCTCAGTGAGAACTGGACAAGGTACACGTCTCCTCCACCATCTGTCTCATTGAGAACTGGACAAGGTACACGTCTCCTCCACCATCTGTCTCAAGTGAGAAATGGACAAGGTGCATGTCTCCTCCACCATCTGTCTCAGTAATAAATGGACAAGGTACAGGTCTCCTCCACCATCTGTCTCAGTGATACCTGGACAAGGTACACGTCTCCTCCACCTTCTGTCTCAGTGAGAACTGGACAAGGTACAGGTCTCCTCCAATGTCTGTCTCTGCGATACCTGGACAAGGTACAGGTCTTCTCCACCATCTGTCTCAGTACTAACCGGACAAGGTACCAGTCTCCTGCACCATCTATCTCAGTGATACCTGGACAAGGTACAGGTCTCCTCCACCTTCTGTCTCAGTGAGAACTGGACAAGGTACACGTCTCCTCCACCATCTGTCTCAAGTGAGAAATGGACAAGGTGCACGTCTCCTCCACCATCTGTCTCAAGTGAGAACTGGACAAGGTACACGTCTCCCCCACCATCAGTCTCAGTGAGAACTGGACAAGGTGCAGGTCTCCTCCACCATCTGTCACTGTAATACCTGGACAAGGTACACGTCTCCTCCACCATCTGTCTCAAGTGAGAAATGGACAAGGTGCACATCTCCTCCATCATCTGTCTCAGTAATAAATGGACAAGGTACAGGTCTCCTCCTCCATCTGTCTCAGTACTAAGCGGACAAGGTACAGGTCTTCTCCACCATCTGTCTCAGTGATAACCGGACAAGGTACAGGTCTCTTCTACCATCTGTCTCAGTGATACCTGGACAACGTACAGGTCTCCTCCACCACCTGTCTCACTAATAACCAGACAAGGTACAGGTCTTCTCCACCACCTATCTAAGTAATAACCGGACAAGGTACATGTCTCCTCCACCATCTGTCTCAGTAATATCTGGACAAGGTACAGGTCTCCTCAACCATCTGTCTCAGTGATACTTGGACAAGGTACGGGTCTCCTCCACCATCTGTCTCGGTGATATCTGGACAAGGTACAGGTCTCCTCCACCATCTGTCTCAGTAATAACTGGACAAGGTACAGGTCTCCTCAACCATCTGTCTCAGTAATAACTGGACAAGGTACGGGTCTCCTCAACCATCTGTCTCAGTAATAACTGAACAAGGTACATGTTGCCTCCACCACCTGTCTCCGTAATAACTCGACAAGTGACACTAAATGCCAACAGCATCACCAAATGTTCAAGGAAATAGACGTCTTCTGATTTCTGTTCTCTTATTTCACATATGCTTCTCTTATTTCACATATGCTTCTCTTATTTCATATATGCTTCTCTTATTTCATATATGCTTAATGGCTCACTTAATGGCTAAATTTTTAATTTATATTTTTCAAGTTTATGGACTTAAAAAATGAAAAAAAGGTCCCTTTTGAGGCATACTGTACATCTCTTCAAAACTGCTTTATTTTAAGCACATTTTCTGTCAATGGTCAGAAATGACACCATTGATAAACCCATGGGAGCAGCTTACCATTATTTTATAACTACCAACTTCATTCTGCTCGTAAAAACAATAACAAATTAAATTGGTGTGGGCTTGGTAATCTCCAAACATTGGTTGCATGTTTGTGATCATTAGCAGCTTTAAAACATGTCACTCACAGGTTATTTAAAGTGGAGAAAACATAAAAATCACATAAAACTCAGAGGAAAGAGTGCAAAAAGATAGTTGCAAGTGTGGTCTTCAATATTTTTTTTTTAGGAGAAAAAGACATTTGACAATAATTTTTGTATTGTGGGTATTTTGGATCACCTTTTGGTATATATAAGTCTTAGTGTTATAAATGAGGATGTTATGCATGTTCAATAATAATATTTGCAATAGGAGATGGTTTCTACTGCTAACAAATGTGTTCAACCTGATTTTTGATTTTGATTATATTTATATTTTTAACATTCATAAACATTATCGTAATTCAGGTTTAATGCATGTTTGGATGTAAACAACAAATTTACATTCCAACAATTTTAATACATGTGCATCACAACCTCATTTAGAACATTATTATGCAACAAGGACAAATACCAAAAGGTGGCCCCAAATATCCACCGTACAAAAATATAAAAATCGACAAAAATACTGAAAACCATATTTGCAAATAAGTTTTTGATGCTCTTTCATCTGATTTTAGCATCATATTTAGGCTTTCTTCTCCTTTAAACATCTATGGCAAACTAAGTTGCACTACCTCAACCTTTTAACATACGAAAGAGCAACTGTCAATGTGACTTAGAAACTTTTGTTCATTTCATTTTGGAGATGAACGTACTGATAACACCATTCTGTACATATGTATTGTATGTATTCATAATCAGTCATGTATTAAGATGGGTGTAAATTGATCTTGCAACAGGGAGCAACTCGGCTTTTCGCAACTTGAAGCAACTACATATAGGAGTAACTGGGAGCATCTGCTCAGGCATCGAAGTTGAACAAGTGAGTTACTTTTCTATAACTCACAGCATACAGCTGTACCCAGTTTAGTGTGCTTGCAGCAAGTTGGCCAGAGTTGCTCATGATTGCAAGGTTTTATCGAACTTTTTGCTCTAACCATTTTGCATAGGTGGACTTTGTTGTTGCACCCAACTGGTAGGTGTCGCAAGTCACCCTATGGCCAGATTAACATACAAATAACCCTTTTCTGACACGTACATATAAGGGAAACGAGTAACACACGAAAAATGATTGTGAACTTTTTTCTATTGAACAGCATATGTAAGACACAAACAATAGCAGATGTACTTAGCAAACAATACACAGTAAAGCTGGTATTAACATAATCCACTTTTGTTGTTGTTTTTGAGTAACATAAAGTAATATAACCAAACGTATCAACATCAAGAAAAGGGTATATTTACATTTGCTGAATTTGGGCTTTCAAATGTAACTGTCGGCATGGCTAAACAGAGTTATCTCCCCTTGCATGGAGTTCCATGATATACTGCTAATGCTTCCCTTGAACTTGATATGCATGGATTAATTTTGCTGCTGGTTATTAAAAGATGAACTTCAGAAAAGAAATACTCAAGCCCTTTATATTTTTAACACCATTTGAAGAAAAGAAAACAATTCAAAAGAGACTGATAAATCAAAAATGGAGGATAGCTGAGAAAAAATAAGCACACCAAATGCATGAGCAAAGTATGAAAATTGTTTACAACCAGCCAGCTGATTTCCAAAATGTTTCAGTACATTTGTACTGATTTCCAGTATTACCAGCACTGTATGTACATGTACATATCATGTAAAACACTAAACATTACACAGAAGTGTACACATCAATTCATTCAAGAAAACATCCTGCAGCACAGCACATCCAGCTGTCTTCAGATAGCCAGAAGTCCATGGATAGTTAAAGAGCAATATTAACCCAAAGCTACCGAGAGACTAGCTAAACTTACATGATAACAAATTCCCAGAAAACTTTACAGCACAATACCAGCTCTCATACGGAATAAATTAAGAGTCCACTGTCTGACCCAAACTTGAATAAATACAAACAAGAAGTCGGACAATATCTTACAAGGTTGCATAATTACAACTTGGGAGGTCAGGTATGACAGTGCATGTACAACGCCTGTCGTATTGAAATCAATAAGTGTTACTATAAAAAAACAATATTTCCAAATGTTCATGAACTCATGTATCAAAAATGTAAATGCTAACAGACTGTTTTTCTTTAATTGAAATGTTATTTTGTAATAGCATGTCCTTCGTGTAAGGCAAAAATCAGGTTTCTCAAACACGATTCTGACATAATCAGATGAACATCTCAATATCGGGTAAGAAATGCCAACTCTGAGCAAGTAAATTCATCCAGAAACTTTTTTTCATTTGGATATTACATGAACTTTGAATACCCTTTTTTTTCTCTTTGAACAAAATTAGTATTGATTTTCTTCTATCCAGCCTATTATTTTGTTAGGTAAAGGCAACTGTTGAATGTGATCAAATCTTGTGTACTGGCGGATAACAAATCGACACAAATATTGCAGTGATCGCACTTGAGTAAAACGTGACACAGGCTTTGTCAGACGGACAGGAAAAGATGGCGCTCCCGGTGACCTTGACCTTGAATAACAGAACACACCTGTCTGAGAATCACTCATAGAATGCTCTATTAAGTCAACAATAGATGGGTAGCCTTCTGTGTCGGGCTGTGCATAGAAACTGAACATCCCGTTACAGTGCTCTATGCGAGTATGTAAGGTTCTGCCATACGAACGAAAACTTAAACTCAACAGGTAACGCTCATCAGAGCTGTCCCGAACAAGGAAAGCACCATCCGGTTGATTGGCTAATTTTTCTTCTGCTTCTACACGTGTTATGGGACCCCAGTACCATCCAAATTTGGATAATTTAAATAATTCTTGTGTGAGGCTCCACACTTTCTGTCCGTCTTTCATATGTTCAAACATTTGTTCTGGTGTCATTCCGTAGCACTCAACATGTCCATCTACCTTGTGTTTTCCCTCAGCACAGAATTCATCAGAAAAACTGCAAAGTCGCGGGCTAAAATTTGGGTTAAGAGTTGCTGGTTGTTGTGTATACTCGCCACTATCAAGCGATGGAGAGCTCCGCGAACTGTCAGGGGTTTCCTGTCCACTATCTGTGTCCCCTTTGTCACAGGAATCTTGTTTACTGCCCTCTTCACAGCCTTGTTTACGATGACTTTTACTCACTGTGGATAGCACTGTGCGGCCTTGTTCATGGAGACCGCTAAATGAATGAACATGCACATCAAGCTCCGTGTTTGACTGAGATTTCATTTGGGGACACACAGGAGTACTAAACCCTGAGTATTCTATGCTTTGCGAAGATTTGCTTTTCAGTTTGGATTTACCATAGAAAGCACAAGACTGTTTCTGACGACTTTTGGACCTTTTCGACCCAAATCTGAACGGAGACCCACAACTCTGTGTTTCTTCAGAACAGTGTGGGTCCAACTCTGATGATGGAGTCTTTTTCGATAAGGGAGTGGACAATTTTTTCTTTAAGGTGTGAAAGAAACCCTTCCTGTCTTTTTTCTTGGAATGCATTTCGCCTTCGACTGGCATACCACACTCAGTATAGTGTTCATCTTCCACTAATGAGTCACCATTGATGTGAGATACTTTACACATACGACTTTTCCCAGACGCGAGCGGTGCAGCTCCATCTCCATCATTTGGGTTGTCCACATCCGATTTTGATCGCTGACCACGCAACCTTTGAGACACAGGTAATCGCAGTTCTTTGAAGAAGCCTTTCTTCATCATTTTCGAAAGTCATTCCACACACCTGTGGACAATCGTTGTTAGCACAGTGGTCACATTACCAGTGATTCCGCAACACCTATTGTTATACGTTCCACTTTATTGGGCTGGCTGCTCTCAAGGCTGGATTGACTTGCGCACTCCAAAGCAAGGTGCTCGGAACTTTTGCATACCTTACTTTCCATTGGCCATTTTATTTTTTCACTGTTTTGAGTTTTCAATAGTACAGTATAGATTGATAATTTATTTTATAATTTTTTAAAGGGATTAATGCCGGGGTGTAAAATTTGACCTCAGACTGTCAAGATGGCGGCATCCGATTCAGACGACGACGATTCGTTTGTAGTTATCGGAACTGCTTTTGACATTCCAGACAAAGGTGATTTGTTATAAAAAAATATGCAAGCAGTACATTTAACAGAGTTATTTCTGTTCAGCGTTGCTAGCGTAATTTTATTTCTTTACGAAAAGCATAGTAGTTTCGACAATTTGTATCGAAAACTGGGTGCTGTATGATTAGGTTAATGTTATGGTGAAAATGAGATGATTTAATGTTGCCGTGATTAAAATATTAAGGGAAGAGCATCGGTTGGGGAGTAGTAGTTTGGATTGCTGTTTTGGTCACGTAATAGAGGGGATTAGGTCAGTTAATTAATGAAACCGCTTTTCACAGTGTACAAATGATTCTGAGGAACTTGTCCCGAAATTCAGAAACTCACAAACACACTCTCTAAGTCTAAAGCTGTGTTCATCATGGACGCATGATTGCTTTTACGTTTTCGTTCTATTGCTTGAAGTAGTGTTTCCACTACTTACCCGTCTGATTCTACTTCATCCTCAGTCCACCCCAGCAATAAACTGTCGTCAGATGAGTTAGAAATATTACATCTTCCACTGCTATAATGTATGCGTTAAGGGACATACCGCCGACATCGAACATTTAAAACGTCATCTACATGAAGTTGAGACTTTTAGATGTCTACTGACACATATTTGACCCTGAATTAAGAATCAAATGTTCACTTTTATCTGGGGTTTCTCTCTCCAACCAAGTCGCTGTATTTAGAAAGCCTGATTTTTTTTAGTAAGTTACCTCCTCTTTTGGCTAGACGATGGAAGATGTTCAGCAAACTTGAAATGTCAGACAAGTATTGTGTTGTAATTGTGGGGTATACCATGTAGCTTCAGTTCTGCCATACAGATTGTTGGGATTTACGAACACCTTATAAAACATTATTGATAGAAAGGAAGATCATATTTGGTTTACTAGACTTTTAATTCACTTTCAGTCTATCCTATTGTTTACATGTGCGATCCAATAGTGAACATTGCATTGTGGGAATCTTTTCGCTGCCTCATTTGCATGTCATCTTGTTGTGTGAACAGTTTAGATAGTGACGGATTTTCCCTTATAATTCTCTTAAGTTTTGGGAAAGTATAGGCTTAGTTAGGAGTCAGATACAACCCATTTTTGAATTTAGCTGAATTAATTTAAAAAATCAGAATTTCTCTTGGAGGCATGTCCCTTTAAACAGTTTTGTGGAGTTTGTTGAAATACTTAAGCATATTTAAAACTACCGGACAAGTAATTGTAATCGCAATCATTATACAAAAGCTGTCTGTTGACTGCCACTTGTTGAATTGGCAGATATTATTACACTGCGAAGTGTGTGAAAACCGCACTCCTCACTGCGCATGTGATGCTCTCTAAAGTCGCCTTATCACTTAACACACATACAGCTCCGGATTTCAGGACTGCCTTGGCCCCGGAAATCTATAGTTGAAAACCATGTTTACTCCACAACAAGAAAGCTGAGAGGCTACTTTTATTATATGAGGTCACATCATGTAGTCAGTTTTAAAAAAAATTAAAAAAAAAGGGTTTCATGTATCCTTAAGTGAGGTATCCCTTAACGTTAATGTAGAATGGGGCTCAGCAAATCTCCCCTAAAAACCACATTACTTCACTAATCCATGTAACCATAGTTCATGATATCAGTTTTTGATGTCTGATGGTTGGTAGGTAAGCTGTTTGAAAATTACCATGACATCAAATGACACATAACATGAAACATGAAGTTGAGGAAGCAGATAAGAGATTTTGATTGTTCATAACCTTTCCTATTTGATTTTGTTTGTTCACAGATGAACCAAGACGAAAGAAAATTCAGGTTGAAGATTTACCTGCAAAAGACAGCCGAGGGAGGACTCGATTTCATGGAGCTTTCACTGGGGGGTTTTCAGCTGGCTATTTTAACACTGCTGGCTCTAAGGAAGGTAAGCACTACCCTCTGTGGTATATGCTACCGTTTATTTATTGACTGATTTGTGTTTTATCCAAGAATGTTTCACTGTGACAGCAGTCATACATGTAAGGGTAGTGAAAACAGAGGAACACTTCAGAAATGGTCTTTCTGATGCAGAGCCCAGTTTCTTCCCACCATAGTGCTGGCTGCTGTCGTATAAGTGAAATACTCTTGCGCACTGCGTAAAACACCAATCAAATAAACAAGTAAATTTACCAGGCAATATAGGACCCTTACGTAATATAATTGTTAATGGATGGAGCAATTTCGTGTTTATTATAATCGCACAGTTTTGATGAAATTTGACTGTCTCTTGTCTGCTTTTTGATTAACTGGATTTTAGTTGTAAGATAAGCTGAAATCTTGGTAAGATTAAAAAAGTTGTTGTTGTGTAGAAGTAAAAAGTCGTGTTTGTAAAACAGGTCAAGAATGAATTATGCTGGCATTACATAAATTTGTGCATCAGAAACTGTACATGTTCAAAAAGTTCAAATGACAATTGCAAATGAGAATGAGTTGAATGTGTTGCATTGGTTGTAGGATGGACCCCTTCCACGTTCTCGTCGTCAAAGTCACAGAGGGCAGAGAGTTCCAGGCAGCGCCCAGAAGATTATATGGATGAGGAGGTATTGCCCCTTTTACTTCACATTTTGATGATTTTGGATGCAAATGTAGTCTTGTTTGTCCACAATAAAATATCATACTGTGAAAAAATCCAATTTGGATCAAAATATAAAACCTTTAAGTTTTTGACAAAATTATGATGTTGCAGGTGCTTTTTTTGCTGGAGGATGCTTATGAATATGTCTCTTCCCCTTGTCTACTGATTTGTGTGCTGTTTATTCACATCGCATGTTATTCATAAATGCATGGAAGGCTCATTGATAATTGCTGTTTTGTTGAATAATAGATTTCTTCTAAGTAGGTCTGCTTTAGTGATTTACCTTTTAAAGGGTTATGATTGAATTGACGTTTTCCTGGACTCTTACTAGAATTAAAGTTTAATCATTTATCAAGGCATTACACTCGAGCGAAAGATAACAAATGTGTGAACAAATGAATATGGTTCATAACAAAAGTGTACATGGCAGTACATAGTTATTTGAATTACTGTGTTTGCCCACCAATTTATTTCTGAACAAAGAAATGTCAGTTTTGTGATATCCATGTCATTGTAGGACTTGGGTGAACATGGTATAGCTCCACGAACTTTCACGACCACTGACAGTTTTGTTTCTACGGACGCGTCCCGGAAACGGGTGATTGCAGGTTCAAGTCGCCCCTCTGTGATCCCTGGTGATTGGCTATTGACTGAGCTCATCGTACCTGACGTGTAAGCGCTGGTATAATCAGTGGTGTGTTGTGTTGGTGTGCTTCCAGCCAGTCTTAATGTGGGTCTTTCAGCGGGTCTAATTTTGCTCACCTCACCTGTGTGAAAGTCTAACAGCCCCTCTTTGTACAGTCATGTGATACAAGACAGAGATGAGAGCCCCACAGTAAAATAGTGGTTTAAATGATTTCATAATTGTAGCCAGAAGGTCGGATGTTTAACCATCTTACTTTAATGATTTAAATGGTTTCTTGTTTTTGGTCCAAAAGTTTATGTTTCAGCTGTCTTAATGTTCTACATGTTTGTAGCCTAAAGATTGATATTCTAACCATCTTTAAATTGACATTTGAACCTTTTTACTTCAGCGGTGTAAATGAGTCTATATTTGTAGTCCCTCAGTGTAACTCATTTCTCCAATTTTCCAGAACCCCAATTGGAGTGCGACTGCTGAGGAAGATGGGGTGGAGAGATGGCCAGGGAATAGGTCCTCGTCAGAAGAAAAAGATAAAACAGAAAGGTATGTGATAGTAGTGTTCATATATTGTAATCGATGTGTCAACCAATATCAGCTACCACATTGAGAAAGAAAATGTCTGGTGTTCTGTGAAATCTATTAAAAGTTACAAAGTCAAGTTAACATGGTGTAAAATTTGTTACACAGGAGAGTTGAACTTTACATTTTATGTTATATTTAATGTTAAAAAGTGTTAAAGTTGGCTTTTTGACCACTTTAATAATCAGTACCTCCACAAATAAGTAGAGATCTTTTCAGATATTACATTCTGTTGCATATGCTATATACCTGGTAAGATGTTTAAAAGAATGAGTTTAGTATTTTTGATTTTTGCGATATTCCCGCTTCTAACATTGAGCGTGCTTGCGTTTTAATACAAACAGTACACCACCTAACTTTGTTGCAGACACCGGTGCTAAGGTGTATGGGTGCGCTCTTCCTCCGTCAGGCAGTGACTCTGAGGTAATCAAAAACTTATAAGTGAATTGTTTCCATGGTAACCAATGCTTTGCCGCATTAATTTATCTGTGGAAATAGATTGAGTAAGATTTTGGTTCAGAGTTCAACCAAAGTGTGACAAAGTTAACTTTTTCACAAGATTAAATATGGAATAACTATAAAATAAGGAAATCATGTGTAAATCAATGCACATGAGCATCATGCATATGGTGGTTAATGAACACCTCTAAAGTGTGTACTTGCCTATTTCATTGGGGATTTAAAAAGGCTGTAACAGAGATTTTGGGCAAAAAAAAATCCATATTCGCAAATTAAGTCAAATTTTCTGTAATTACCTGGAGTAGCTCAAAATATTTTCCTTGCAGTAAATATCATATTTGAATTTATTAGACTTTTATTTCTCTTTACTGTTTATAATGTGAAAATAATTCTGAAGTTTGAAAAAGCTATAATGCAACCCGCGTAATAAATTTTAGGAAATTTATCACACTTTTCGAACAATACTTTTGGTGTTGATACTTTCCAGTAAGATATCCTCCTGAGTAGTTTGGTCATGGATGAAATTTAGATAAAATACAGAACTCAGATAATCTTCAAACTACAAATTTTTAAACATGCAATGTGTTTTCTTCATTGTTTTTCTTCTAGTTATCTGAGAGTGGAGCAGACTATGTGAAGAATTTGACCTTTGCCCCCAAAGACACCACTCCCATAGATTTCACTCCCAAAGACAACTATCATGGGATTGGCTACTCTGGTCTTAACCCTAAAGCAGCCCTCCAATCAGGACACTTGAATTTATTTGAAACAGAGGCAAAGCTGACCAGAAGCGGCAAGAGAGGCATCAAAGGGCAGGTAACTAGGATGAGAATGAAAGCTCTTGTTTCTAGTGTTGCATCTTTTTCCAGTGTGAACAGGTTGCTTTTGACAGGTTGAATTTTTTTTCAGAATGTATGTAATATAATTTACTGATAGATGCTGAATAGGTGTCTACGTCTCAGAGAGGTCAGAAAATGTTTTTTTTTCGTCAGTAGTTGTATGGAAAAGTTTTGATCCTTGTTGCTATGTTGTTATTTATTGACTGTTTGCATCACATTCGAAACACACATGAATGTAGAAAACAACAGCTGAATTTGATGTTCTTTGTAGGCATTTGGTGTTGGAGCTTTGGAAGAAGATGATGACGATGTGTACACTGTAGATCACCTCTCTAACTATCACCAGACTTTGGGAGGTGATGAAGAGGATGACCGATTTGGTTGGACTGCTCCTAAAGGGAGACAACTCGGTAGTCATACCAGCTGGGAGTTACTGCCCCTATGTTCATACAACAATATTCACGAGTGTAACATTCAAACAGTCATTGGTTGATGAAACTTTAGGCCATTCATGGTGGTTATATGATCTGGTATTAAGCGGTGGTTTTCTTGAGTACAGTTGTATATTGTGACTTACATTTATACATTCCAAGCTGCATAAGTAGAAATATATACGTTTTGAAGATTTAATTAAGAGTTCTTGAGTGAATTAATGCAGGAATTCTGTATAATCCTACTTTTACTAGGTCATGGGTATATGTAGATTGCAGGGTTTTGCAATTTATAACCTTTGACAAACTAATCTTGTGAAGCACTGTTTTGACAGAAAGTTCATGCTACACTAAAATCCTGTGTCTGATAATCTTACCATAATTAAACTGTTTTTCAGCCCTTCCTGGACATAATGTGTCGAACATTTCACGAATCCTGGAAGGTTTTCAGCTATCCTCAAAGCAGCTTGTACCCAATAAGGTGTTCCCACCCCCTCGCATACCTCCCAACTATAGACCCATCCACATTGAGAGACAGCCACTGGTTCCTTCAACGTCTGTGCCAACACCAGTTCCAGATAGGAAGAGTCTAAACTCATTGTCCAGGGGGTTGTTATTAGGAGAAGTACCTCTCATGGGTAAGTCCATTGTCAGCAGGAGGTGTGGTGTAAGCTGTACCATGCTCATGATGACTTGAATCAAAATGCTGGCATTTGGTGTATTTTTTTGTCATCTGGCTAGAAAGTGTTTTATAAGATTAGACACTTCTGAGAGAATTAAGTTCTTACTGTTCTTGTACAAGGAATTAATTTTATTTCTGTTAACACCATTCTGTAGAACATTTCACTTACAAAACAGCAATCAGTGTGAACTAATGAGTAATAGAAGCTAAGAAGAGTCCACTGCTACCTATGGCACACCAAACATCTGATAAACCACCTGACTTATATTCAAAACTGAACACACTGGGATTGGTTTCAAGGGAACCCTTTTGGTCAAGGCGGATCTACTGGGAGAACACTACGCTGAAGGAAAATTTTGTTGAGTTTGGTTGATTTCTAGACTATATTAAAATCAAAAGAAATCTTCATGTAGGAGATTTGGGGTTGAAAGTCCATACCACCAAAAATATGCGCAAAACTCTGCCTCAAGATGGCCTTCAAATCCAGGCAAACCCAGCCATACCCAAAGTTTGTACAGGTCATGGAAAACATAGAAAGTCTTGGATTTTGAGAATTGTAAATCCAGGCCTGGAAAAAAGATAATGTAGGCTGAATGGCATGGAAAAGTCACAGAATTTTAGAACTAGAAAGGCATAGAATGTTTTTATAAAGTTTTATTCAAGTTCCAATTCAATACTTGAAAATGAGCGAATTTATAATTAATTCTGTTTGACTTGGTGTTTGGTGAGCTGGCGATACATTCTCTGATGGAGTCACCAGGTCATGTAAACCAAGTTAAGGTGTTGAGCAGTCACAGGAAACGGTCACAGAAATCAGTTGCTTGTGAAGTCTCTTTGGTCGTGGATAGTGATGGGAAAGTCATGAAATTTTTCTTGCCCATAGGATATTACCCTGCCTTCTAAACACAACTCAAAACACATTTGTAAGATCAGTCGGAGTCTCACAAACAGGCAAATTGTACAACTTAGTTACTGTAATTCTGTATCCGGATCTTGGGAGCTATGGTCACATAGGTGTCACTTATTTTAAATATGATTTGTTAACCCTTTCCCCTCTTTTGTCTATCTCTTCCAGCTGTGAAAGCTCCTCCACAACATGAACAACAACAAAAGGGTACTCCTATAGCTGAGAAAGTGTCCAGATTTTCCAGAGCCACTGAGGACAAGCCTGCCAACCTTGCTGCGTCATCATCAACATCATCAGAAAATCCACCCATAAAACAGACTCCTGCAGCCACATCCTCTCAGTACAAGCCATTCAGTAAAGATCCAGCCAAACAGACGAGATACGATCAGTACCAGGCACTGCTGAAGTTGGGAGTGAAAGGTTTGTACTTCAGTCTGGCTACTAGTTTATTTATGCCATTAATTCTTTTAAACCACTTCATGTTTTGTTACACCATGCAGTATCAGGGTATGTTACGTGGTAGTGATCTCATGTCATTTGGAGATTGAGTTACATGCATTTGAACTGGAGCTATACTTACATACTAATTTGATTTGTTTTTTACGCTGTACTAAAGAATATTTCTCCTGTATGAGATGATGGCCAGCATTATGTGGGAGGAAACCAAGTAAAACCACTTGGCCAGCTGGAGCTATTAATGTACTCTATGAAGCCCAATTTATAATTTAAACATTTTACTGCATTAAAGTACCATGTTTCACCTAAACTTTGGTCTGTAAAAATTCACTTTCAGAAACAGAATTTTTCTGATAAGAAATTAATCGGACTTCATGAAAATCTCTTTACGTGGTCATTCATTGTGAACGATTCTGTGACTTCTGACTGAATTATGCAAAATGTGAAAAAAAGGTAAACTTTGGGTGAAGTACTGTGTGCAATCATTTGAAAAGGTCATTTCATGAAGCTTCCAAGCAGGATTTTCATCATTTTTCTACATTTTTCTCTTAACAGTAAATTAAGTGTAATGGAATAATAGAATATGTGATGTCAAAACATTGAGGTTCTTTGGTGTACTTTATCAGACATATTGAACCTATGGAAACACAGCTTTCACGGACATCACTGATTATTGTCTACTGCTAAAGAAAGTCATACAAATATCTTTCCAGATATACATGTATATAAATGTTGAACAGAGAAATTTAGCAATGAGTGAGCGTTAAGCAACAGCAAAGGGAATTGGCGACGTCACTGCGCTTCAGATTGTTCAAAATGGGTCAAGACGCTTACTGTTAAAAACCCCAATCTTTAAGTGCATTTTATTCACTGTAAGAAAAAATAAATAAAAAAAATCGTGAAGATCATATATAGAATCAGCATGAAATGGCCTTTCAGGTGATGCATACTTTATTGATTCAAGAAACGTTTAATAAATAAGTGAAGGTGATATCAGATACATTTTTTACTGTAGTGTGTTTGATGATGGTGACTTCTGTTTTTGTTGTTGTTGTGTTTTCCTGTGAACACTTTAATAGTTTGGATCAGAGTGCTGTTTTGTAACTCTTCCACTCATTATCCCAAAATACATCCAAATATATGCTGCATCAAGTGGCCCAACCCTTGAAGAGCAGCACATGGGGCATTGTGTATAGCTCAGCTTTTCAGAATGTTTCTTGTTGACTTATATCTACTGACACGCATGTACTGGTATCTCAAATATCAAACTGTGGCTGGTAGCCAGGTGAAGGGAGATAACCAGAGGCTGGCAGGCGTGCATGTTGTGGTGTCTACAGAGACAAAACATAGCAGTAATTTAACAGTATGCAGACTTACAGTCTTCCACCTTATCACCTTTCTTCAGACCCGTACAGTAAGCTGTCAGTTGGCGAGCTGACAGAGTGGGAGAAGGACCATGAACGCGAGGAGTTCACACGAGCCGCCTCGCTGTACAAGCCCCTGTCTGCCATGATGGCGTCCAGGTTCACCACAGCAAAGTACCAGGATGATCTGGAACATGTGACCATCTCAGGCAAGGAGGAGGTCAGTGGTATAAAACTTCATGAATATTCATGTCATTACTGCTGTGTATTCTGGAATGATGCCTCTCGTACTTTAGGTAGATTATGTATAATTCCTTTACACCCCTTTACTCCTTTAAATTAATGATATGTTTGTGTTAGGTTGAGAAGAGCGATGACGTGAAGGCAGCTGAGATGAAGATGTTTGGGAAGCTGACACGGGAGGTGTTGGAGTGGCACCCTGACAAGGTGCTCTGTAAGCGGTTCAACATCCCTGATCCATATCCAGAGTAAGATCCTGTGGATACTTGTCACTTTCACAAAATTAGATACAGATTTTTAAATCTCACTACTAGCTGTTAAAAACGTACACGTGCTTCTTTGATACACTGTATAATGTTTTCTTGTAAAATGCTTGACAGAAGATGTTCTTTTGCTGGTTCCAGGAAATTTTCAACAGAATTTGTGAATTAAGAAATTTTGGAAAATCCCACTTTGAGGCCACTTTCTCAAAATTCTGAAGTAAGATTTCTTGCAGATGTTTTTCCTGAATGAAGTAATAATGTTACTGGATTTATGAGGGAAGTTATGAAAAACAGATTTACAAAATTTCGTTGGAGTGGGACAAGCAAGACAGAATAAAAGATCTGTGGTCTGACCAGCATCTTTAACTATTTATTTGATTATTGCCTAATGCAGTGCTGATGAATATTGCACTTATGAGTAGAGGAAACCAGAGTGCCCAGTGTAAACTCTCGACCTTTGGCAAGTTAAAGACACCTGTTGTGTACATTTGTACATCGTACTGGTGGAGATAAGAACATTAGACTGCATCATACAAGTGTGGTAAGAGCAGAGGAATCTACAAATTCCATGTCCAAGGTCAGGTTTGAACCCACACCTTGTGTGTCCCAGTGACTGAGAAGCAAGGGCCCCTAACTAATACCAGTTGTAGTCGGTAGTCTTCCAGTTTCATACCACTGCACTAACTCTACATGCTCAGCTGAGGCTGGTGAAATGCTTGTTGTCTTCATGGAGTCTGCAAAGATGTACAATAATTGATCTTATATATTACCCCAGAAGTGCATATTTAGATGCAAACAGATGTCAAAAAGTTGTGCTGAAACAGAATAAAAAGTACAGGAGGATATTACCCTACCTTCTAAACACACCTCAAGACACATTTGTAAGATCAGTAAGAATCCCACAATCAGGCAATCTATGTATTTGTAATTCTTCAACCTTTGACATATTTACAAAGTGTTTATTCAGGCATATTCTGAAGGCATTATTTTATGTAGGCTGATAAAATTACGCTTTTTTTCACGCTATGAAATGGGCCAATCCAGCCAATATAGTTTTGCCTCTGAAATCAACTTAAAAATTTGCATAATTTGCATTGGAAGTTGCTGTTTCATTTGTGAAAAGTTTGAGGAATTAGGGAATGGGTGGGATTGTAGGCCATTTACCATACAGTTGACAAGATGATGGGAAGCTCGGCTTGGTTGGTACTGTGTCTAAAATGTGAAACATTCTTCTGTAGTTCGCAGATTGTGGGTTTACCAGGATCCAAGAGAGACAAGTTTTCTGTGTTTAACTTCCTGAACTTTCCAAGTGCACCACCTGATCCTCCCCAGGCAGAATCGACTGCTCCAAAAACCAGCCAGCCCCTGTCCATTGA
Organism: Liolophura sinensis; assembly: GCF_032854445.1. Lineage (NCBI taxonomy): Eukaryota > Metazoa > Mollusca > Polyplacophora > Chitonida > Chitonidae > Liolophura > Liolophura sinensis. The sequence goes on along the minus strand of NC_088299.1, from coordinate 13,332,738 downwards.
GTTTAACAGTAAGTGGGGATTGGCCTTGTCATGAAAATCTGTGAAAACCTGTGCATGCAACCTTGAAGTCGGGAGACCTGTCTTAACAGTGACTTGAAAAATGATGCTTGTACTCTGCAATGAGAGGCTGGCGCAAGAAAATAGGACTGGCGTGCTCAGTGTCCATATAATGTGACTGGGTGGGGTCTGGTGTCTTTGGCATGATATTTCAGTGGTATTTTGCAGCAATTTGTGTGTCACCGACTTGCCCTGCCACAGTATATATATATATGTATATATATATATATATATATATATATATATATATATATATATACCTGATGACTCCTTATCGTCATATGATTGAAAATGCTTTTGTAAAATCCCAAGCATGCATACATACATGGCTCTAGAAACTAGACAAGAAGAATCATAGACTTAGAATGTACATCTATTTTCATCATCGTTGTACAAATCTTCTAAAGTTAGCACTGTGTTTAAATATTGCAGTAAATGTTAATGTTCATGAGACCCTAATAAAAACAATCAGACTGATGTTTGGAGTGTTAAATTAGCGACTTACAAACACATTAAATTTGGAATTTAATAATTCAGCCACAATTTAATTCCCTTTTTAAATCCTCAGTTCAACCTGAAGTTACAGTCTACATAAACTTACATTTAATCAACTCCTAATCATTATGGTAAATGCAGGACTTGTAAATGATGAATCTTAAGTTTCTCTTGTCTCTCCCTTTTTAAAACCAGAAGTTCCAAAGAAGCCTGGAGCGAAAGGTAAAAAACTTACAACAGCCAACATTTTTGCTGCATACTTTGAAGAAGAGGATCGAAAGCTCAAGTCCGGCATTCCAGGTCGAGACGAATCCAAGTCAGTTGCCGATAAATCCTCAGATGGAGGGGGAGAGGATTCTAAGAAAAAAGCAGGATTAGTGGATACATCAACTACTGCTAGCACAGGAGGGTCCATTCAGATAGAGATCAATAAGGTATTATTGACTGCAAAGATTAATGCAACGAGACATGAATTTTTAGTGCTTCAAATTGAAAATATGAAAACATTCATTTAGCAGCAGAGTGACACCAATATTAAATTGAGATAAATATTTCTTGTACATGTATGAGGAAAGTTAAGATGTGAAGAAACCATGGTCAGTGTTATGCAACTAGGAGTATAGTATTTATTGATCAGCCACAGGTGGCCATACTTCAACAAACATAAACTTACTGTTTTGATAATTACCCTGAGCAAAAGTTTTTGTGTGCACGCACACAAAAAGAAGATTGTTAAATGTTTAAAAGGCCTGTCTAAAGAAAAAGGAACATAAGCAAAATTCTTGCTGCTTTCAGAGTTCTGATTCAGAGAGACCCCCCATGGACGTATTCAAGGCCATATTCCAGGATTCTGACTCTGAGAGCTCTTCTGATGAGAAGGGAGGAAACGATAGACAGGTGAAAATGGATGTGGATGAAAGTGTTCCACAAAAAGCTGAAGGTGAGTGATAGTAGGTATAATAATTTAGAGAATCGCCATCTGACAGATTTCGTGATTGGTTGTGATGGAGTGACAAAGCAAGGATCACATGTTGTACATTCCTCGAGAAGTTTACAAGTTTACAAGCTGCAAAAATATACCAGCACTGTTCGTTAATCCTAATGGCAAATGAGAAATGTAGCCATTCTATAAAACGCAAACCAGTCAATAGACATATTTTTCCCCATGAATTCTTTTCTCTCTGTTTGACTTGCTTTACATTTAGAACATTTTCTTAGATCCTTTCCAAAAATAGTAACAGTGATTTGAGGGAACATCTTCAGGCTTAAGACTATGAAAAAGCTCCAAATATAGAAATTTAATGAAGTGAAAATCAAAATTTGGAAGGCAAAGAACTCATACAACTTTTCCTTCAAATATCCAGTTTACAAATCTGTACTGTGTATGATAAACACATTCTGCATTTTGAATTTCAGTGACTTCTGTAGCAGAACCTAAAGATGGTACAGTTAACCCTGGTGACACAGTACCTGGTCCCCCATCTGCAGGGGACCTCAGAACCCCTAGCTTAGTAGAGAGGTTGTCCCCGCAGGTAGAAGCCCCCTCCTCAGAAGCTGACCTGTTTGGGCCATGTCTTCCACCTCAGCATACCCTTGGTCTATCTTCACATCAAACCAGTACAGGTGAGCTAAAGAATAAGCCAAAGTTGTCAAAATGTTAGCTGTTAAAAAGTTCAATTGAAATTCATTATAGGGTGACAGATTCAAAGTCCATCTTTTTGTTGTTGTGTATACAAAGTTTGAAATAAAGGCATGTGATTAAAATGTTTTGAATGGGACATAACTTTTGTTTGTGTTTGCTCAATAGCTTTGTGATGTTTTCTCTTGAAGACATGTAAACGGAGAGGAAATTACAAATGTGAATAGACCAGGCCATCAGCCTTTATACTAAAGTGACATGATCGCCCAAAATTTGGATTTTTAAACAAATTCTGATTGTGACGTCTTAACAAAGTTTTAAAGTTCATTCATAAACTAAATCAGTCATGTTGAAAGAAAATGTATTCACTGAGTGTGTAGTTTGAACGAGCCTGGAGAAGTCATGTCGTTATTTGAATTCAACATCAAGAGGGTGGGCCATTTGGCCTCATTAATATTCAACCTGAAGAGCTTGAAGCATATGAAGTTCCAGTCAAAACAGACATGTCAAGTGATGTATGTGTGGGTGACAGAAACAGTGACAGTGTAATCTTGCTATCTTTCCTACTCAGTTGATACAAGCGAGTCATAAGTCCGTTTTTCACATGTGTAATCAGCCATGTTTGTTTACATATGAAATGGACAGAGTGCTGGGTGATAGCTCCACTTCCACTGAAGTGACAGCGCCTCATTTAAATGTTCTGGCAGAGTTTTCAGGGTTTTTTTTTTCAGGTTATTTTTGAACATTCACTTAGTGTACAATGCCTGGGGTGGGGTTAACAAAAAGCATATAAGTTTTGCTTCTGGAGAAAATACCTGATACCCATGTCATTCTGTAATAACACATAAATACCTTATACATGTATTTGGACAACTGTGCTGCTTTAGGTGGTAAGACCCATATTGTCCACATTTTATAATACTGGACCAAGGTTACCTGGGTCAAGGGATTATCATTTTGTAACATGTATACTGTTATTCTTATCACTTCCTCCTAAGAGGTGTTTTTAAAACTGTCATGAATCTATTTTCAGGCTTGAGTTTTCTTGTCATGATTACCGAGACACTATTTTGTCCCTTTCATGAAGTAATATTACCTGATAATATGACTAGGTCTTCTTTCTTTAGAGTCATCCAGTAACAGACACCATCCTGAAGATGTGAGGTTTCATGAGAAGCCAGTGAAAAGTCACAGAAAGCATAGGTCCAAAGACAGAGAGAAATACAGTCATAGACACAAAAAGAAGGTATTTGTGACATTTTTATGTTTTAGTGGCTGATAAACATAATCCAGGATTAGCAACCTATTCATGTGATTTTATTGCAAAAGGATGAGTGAACCCACAAAAGTTGATATTGTGTAGCATGTACAAAAGCAAACAACCAGTAATAAAAGAAGAGAAAACAAATAATTTGACCTTCGTTATTTTGATAGAAGTTTGGAAACAGATCTAAACAGGAAGGGCCATTTTGTTCTGCCGAGCTCGGTAAATCAACTTTCAATCTGGAATTCTCACAAAGCCATTGGAGGCGCCATGGTAGAGAAATCGGAAACACAATATGGCATCATTCATACTGCATGCTCATATGGTGGCTTCCTTCCACCATAATGCTGGCCGCAGTTGTCTAAGTGGCATATTCTTGAGTATGGTGTAAAAGGACCAATCAAATAAATAAGATCTTTTTTTCGACAGAAAACAAAAAATAAAAAGAGCAAACACAAAAAGGATAAGAAGAAGAATTCTAAGCGGCGTAAGTCCTCATCGGGGTACGAAGCCAGTACTAGTGACAGTGAAGCGGAGTCCAGTGATGGGGAGGTGCCGTCTGATAGCCAAATATTACACAGGTAGATTACATCTTCTAGCACAACCTGTCTTTTACACCTGTGTGGATGTAGGTATTATACATGGGATGTATGATGAATGAATGCACACACAATAGGTATTATACATGTGTACATGGGATGTGTGGTGAATGTATGTGCACACAACAGGTATTTTACATGTGTACATGAGATGTATGATGAATGTATGTGCATACAACAGGTATTTTACATGTGTACATGAGATGTATGATGAATGTATGTGCATACAACAGGTATTTTACATGTGTACATGAGATGTATGATGAATGTATGTGCATACAACAGGTATTTTACATGTGTATGAGATGTATGATGAATGTATGTGCATACAACAGGTATTTTACATGTGTACATGAGATGTATGATGAATGTATGTGCACACATTGGTTGTACATGTGATGTATGATATGTGCACACAACAGATATTTTACATGTGTACATGTGATGTATGTATACATGTACATGACAACAGATAGTCATTGTCATATATGCCACTGAAAACTGTGTAAAAATACCTTCATTTATGTTTAGCTCTGCCTAGGTTCAGATTAATGCAAGATATTGTGAAGATGCATGAAAGCGTTGGTTGGTTTAAATTTTGTGACATTGTCTGGTTAGAGGTAATTGGCAAGCTATCCTTGGTTTCCCATTTTAACACTTGTTAAAACTAATGACTTAATGGCATTAAATGTATATTTAATATATTGTGTTTTAATTTATGGGCCATACTGCTTGTGATTGTGCTGGGGCTTTATGTTGAAGGTTTTTCAGATAACCCTCAGTCAAATAAAACAATTGAAGTGTGGTGTATTGGGTATAAATACTGTTGTGTAGTGAGTGTGCTGTCGTTTCCTGTTTACAATGAGACATGTAACTGTTATGAGTAAAATGATTTCTAAGCATTGTAAAGTAGCGTGATACCCAGTTATATTTTCCTCGATGTGAAAACAGTAATTTTTCTGTTTTGCCTCATTTCAGATTGAAACAATTGGATGGGAAGGGTCGTCTCAAGGCTGCCGATTTTATGTGATATTACCTTTAAAGGCAAAGAAAACACTAAAATGAAGTTGTATCAGATGAAAGAACATTAAAAAGTGTCCAGGAAAACTGTTCAATTTATTTTTTTTGGACAATTTGTAAAATGCATATGAATATTTTATTCTATGGTGGCCTTTTCAGTCATAATGGGACCGGGGACGTCACATTAGGTTTTTGCTACTTATCACACGTTAGACTGCTACACTTCATCATTCAAAATGGTTATGCATTAACATAAAGATCTATGAATGCATTTGCTGATTTGACCCTGACACAAATCATTTCAGGCAAAAGTATGGATGTGTATTTCAACACAGTCAATGTACATGTATATAGGGCATGGGTCTCTTCATCTGTAACTTCATGCAAGCAATCATTTCTGGTTCCATAGAAATTGGAAATAAGGTATTTTACATCCTGTGTTCATGAGATACAGCTTTTTTAGATAGCTAGGAGATGAGGTGGTGGTTCAATACCAGCCTCAGACAAAGATTTTTCAAGACAGCTCCGCCTTCTTTGTTCTTGGGACATATTGATTTGCACCAATATGGCACACTGTTACAGTACACGGAGGGTTCGGTATCTGGCTAAGAAGGTTGATGTACTCCAGGGACCTGTTTACAAATTGGTCACAAATTGTGCCTGGCTTAACAGTGGTGACAACATTTACTGAAGAGATGCTTAACCATAATGAATGCAATTCGCATAGTGTTGCGACAGCTTTGTGAAACGCATGCCTGTTTCCTCCACTCATAAGTCTGAGTGCCATGGGAGATTTAAAGAAGTCTTGAGAACAGCGTGAAAAACACACCACAGAAATCAATGAATAGATGAATCTTGCTCTGCAGGTAAATATAAAAATGTCAGTTAATTGTCAAAGCCAGTGGTTTACTCCCAGCAATCTGGTACATTTGTACTCAACCTGCTGGACAGGGAGTCCACAGGTACTTCACTTTGCTATTCTTTGCAGATAACTGGTTTGGATGGCAAAATATACCCTAAAATTAGTAAATGACCATAAATTTTGTCCATGACTAACTTGCTCTTTTTTCCTGACTGAGAGTTCTACTGATTTTAGAAAGGTGTTTTGAGGTTTGCTTGTAATATGGGATAATATTCTGCTGGAAAATTGCAAGTTTCAGCACAGAAAATAATATTTTGTGATATTTATTGGCCTCTGAAAATGCACTTTTGTGGGCAAAAGTTTAGGTGATTGAAGATACATATATTGTCACTGACTGTTACAACAGAGCATGCAAATAACCCAAGGACAAAAACGCTCTATCTATAAATGGAGACAGATGTATAAAAAATGCAACAGACAACTATGACTGAAAAGTTTCAAAATACTTTAATGCAAGTTGGGTTATGAACTCACTGATGAAACATACAGAGTAAGTATGGGGTCTTAAAAGACACCTTTAAAACCTGACATTGTAAACTGTACATAATAATAAGTTAAAACTATTTCCATAACCATGGTAACAGGCTTACTTTAAACTATGTTACAACTGGCAAAACAAATCAAACATGAATAAGTCTACAGAATGACACATGGCTTCATTTCCATGAGATGTTTGAGACTGCAATGGTGCTGACTGTACACATGAGAAAAACTTTCAATGCTCTCAATGACAGATATATCGCAAAAATGTCAAGGTCTTATCAAAACATAAATTCTTCATCAACAGAGATGTACAAAATCTTGTTAAAAAGTTTTAGCATGTAATGTACGCATCACAATACACAGTTATATTAACCTTAAATATCCTCTTTCTCTCTGATCTTCATTTCTACGTTTCCATGGTAACTGGAATGTCTCGCATTCATCGCCTCCTCCAGGATTATAGTAACATATGATAAGAGTGCAGAGGACATCAAGAGCTACTTTTCCTCAACACCAGCCTGTGTCATCAACTCTGCAATATTTCTCTCCAGATCATCGATTCTCTGACCCATGTCATCAAGTACCACCGTTAAGGAATACATTTACCACAGGACACACACATACAACATCTTTAATGTAATCTTCCAACTGAAGGTGCGAATTCAGATTGATTGACTGATTCATTTTATTTGGTGCCTTACTCTGTATTGAAGAAATCATACTTGTTCTACTGCAGTTAGTTTTACTGACGCATTTAAGAGGAAACTAGAGTGATGGGAATACACACACATGTACAATGTCCACCACTCTAGCCTTTGAACAGTGAAAGATAAACTCTACGCACACGTCATGAAGAGATTCTCACCCATGGATCTAGTTCAACCTTATGAAAATGCCATATTGGTGAAAGGCAAAAAAACTTTATCTTACACCACCTACAGATGACGTACACACAGCATTGACTGCTTATCACAAACAAGACCATGGAGCAATGGGGTCTCATAAATTTCTACTTCAAGGCTGGGATTTCACAAACATCCATTATGTGACTGAAAGATAAGTCTTTATTTACACCTGCATGCATTTCCATGAAACTGTATCTCTACTGGATATGAACTGGATTTGCTAGGCCTCAAAACCGCCTTGGTTTAGACTAACAGCTCTTGGCCAATGAGGTCATCTATTGGAATCTAGGCACTAATGTAGCTACGCCAATAACAAATTGTACTATCCTGTTATTGATTTTATTCAAATATGTTATCTAAACCTTGATATACAATTCAGAAAGGATATTTCTCCCAATGACTTGGTCTGACATGGTCTGGAATCGATCCTGCATCTGCTGAAGGAGTGTCTGGACCTACCAAAAAAAAAACAAACCCCAGAGATGATTAATCATATGTCATATCAAAACATAAATCATGTAACAGTGTAAAAGCTCTTTTCACACTGAAATTTTATTACAGCTTGGTAGACCTGGACTAATTGTGGAGAGTTAAATACAGTACTCCTGAATCTGCAGCTTGCCTTCATTATCTTGATAAAATATTAATACCCGCAAAGCACAAGTATTACACATCTTTCACATGCATGATGTCAAGTGATGTACATTATTTGTAAAAAACCTGAAATAAAGCTGGAATAAACCATATATAGAATACTGATCAAAGAAGAATATTCATTGACGTCTTTCCATTGGATAGCTACCGATCCCTAAATTATCACTGATGCACATCCATAAGTACTGCAATTTTTAATCATTTCATATACACTCAATTATATTTCAGTTAAGCCTATCCGGATGGTATTAATTTGTCTTTACGGACAAAATGATGTTTCGTGAAATTTGGAGATTGTTAATCTACGTAACACAGTTCAATTCCCATAATTTTCTCATAATCCTCTCGTGTATAAAGAAGATAATATATATTCCCAAGTCATCAATTTTTCTTCTAACAAAAACTAAGGGTCTGGTAAAATTGTTTTTCTCTATCCACTCAAACTTGTTGAGCAATATGCAAAGTCTTACTACCAGTGGATAATTACTCAGAATCAACCAGGCCTGAGAACAATAGTGGAAGTGAACACAAATGAAAGTACTCAGTTGCCCTGAAAAAGCCTCTGCACAAGTACAACTACAAACATAGTGAGTCTATCACTAATATGTCACACCTTCAGGTTATTATATTTGAACTTGGGCTGACATGACAAAGTACACTTATCACATACAATAAAGATTTGTTAAAAACTTCACAATGTGTCAAGCCCCCTGCCAACAAAAATGACCAACACCTCAGCCTTATGTGGAACAAGTTTCAACATGATTCAAACCAAGAAGAAACTGTTCTATTGGCAACTTTAATCCCCTGCCATAAGCCAGTGTTTGGCTAGCTGTTTGTAACAGCTACTGGCTAACACTAGCTGCTGTTGAGAAAGTTTTTGTTTACAGTAACCATGGATACAGTGTTTGTCTCCACCTACACACACTGATAACTTGATTGATCTCTGACTGAGCTGGCGTATCATATACATGTATCAGTTTTATTTTCCGGAGGCTATTCTAGCTTTTTTAGTTTTACACATATATGCAGAGAATATAATGTAAACAGAAACATTCAATTATGTATGTGCTATTAACTGATTGTAACAAACTGTGTATACATGATATTATATATCAAGTGAATGTAGAAAATTCAACACACGACAAACTGGAGGCCATGATTTGGTGTCAAGTCAGCACGTGAATGTTTTTATAAAGAGAAATGATATAAACCACTGGGATAAAGGCTTCAGTTCTTTGTTCAATTTAATTCATTATAGCTGGGATATGGATCATGCTTTTCAACTTCAATAAGTTAAGCATAAAACTAAAAACGGCTTAAAGCCAATTCCACGCCTTGCTCACAAAGTTATGAGGGAGAAAATAACATAAGCCAAACAAAATCACAAGTCTTTCAAATAATACTGAAGGGGTGTCATTGTCACTAATATGAGACTATAAGTATCACTAACTGGAAATAACGTTAGGTCTGTTGCTGGGGATATTTGCGTGGTTTTAGTCTGGCATGAATCTCATGTTAATTACTACAGTTTCTGAAAAATCCAAATTACCATGTTTATAATGTGGTGGGAAATTGGATAGTAAATGTTGGTTTTAGTAAAGGTTATCTCCAATATCAAGACAAATTAGTATTTGAGAATCCAACTGAATAAGCTGTATTCAACTTGCAAGGTCCACAAGATTTTGAAAGAAAAGGGTAACAGACTCCAACAGCAAGAACTCCAGTTTCTTGACTTAACACAAGTGTACCTGTCAATAAGGGCCTGATACTTGATATACCAAAAGGTGCATGCAAATGTGCATGCAAATCCAAGTGGCAGGCCTTCTGGTCACCTAGTTGTAACCCCTATTCGCAAAATCCTGTGGCTCTCGTAACATTTCATCACAGACTGAATATTGCTTAATAGCATTCCTATCACTTGGACATTGCACCAAGGAACCTTAACCTAAAATTTATTTGCATAATAAACTGGAAATGTGTTTTCATGTAAGTTGCTTGCCAAGAAATTTGATGTTGTCACAGCACAAGTGCTTGTCAATGTGTCATCGTAACACTGTTATTCCAAAAACGTGAACTGTTGTGCATTGGTGTGGTTTGATCACAACATACAAAGGTATATTCACAATATTTTAAAAAGACCTATATCTATTCCGACGGCACTGAAATGAAATTATTGCCACTGTCAGAAAACCTGCCATTTCAAATGACAAAACATGATAAATTTTACAACATGATGTACAAAGTCTAATGAAGAAACAACTGAAATGATACGGCTTCTAACAGCAATTCGGTTAATATATATTTTTTTTTTTAGGCAGTGCTACTGTCCTCTTTCAATAACTACATTATTACACACACACACACACACACACACACACACACACAGTTAACGCCAAGGCACTACTTCATTAAACTTTGTGAGACTTATACACATGAGAAGTCCATAGCAAGAAAATCTGACATCTTATACATGTTAGGCTATATGCTGTCAAGTCCAAGCTTGACATTTCATAATCATGAAATTGAACTCAGCCGGGTTTGCCGCTTAGAAATGAGCCAACATACTCCTCATAGTGACAAAATAAAGCACTGCACATAAACACAGAATGTATACATTAACATCCAATACTTACAAAATTTGTCAGATCCTGGATATTTTTAGGATCTGAGTTATTGGTGAGGTAATCTTTGCCTGTGTCTGCCATCTCTGTTGATTTGCGTGAAATGTTTGCAGTGCGACTGCGCACTGTGCACTTTTATCCTTTTTGCGGTTGTCGCGGAGGTTCAGACGCGTCGTGATTTGTTTGCCACAAACCGTCATTCACCATTGGATTCTCAGTGTGATCTACTGACCGTTTTCTTTGAAAACGCATTAATTATTCCTCCCTGCTGTGTTACCACGGGTACCGTGTAAGAGTCTTTGACCGAACCTGTTCATGTTTTTGTCATGTCAGTTCCAAATTATGGTTTTAGCTGAATATTTGGAAGTTGTAATTTTCAACAACAACGCTGCACGGCTCGCAGGCAATGTCCAGTTCAACAGTACCTACTTCACAGCAACAAATAAAGCAGTATCTCCGAAAGCACAAAAAGAAATGGAGCGAAGAAAAGAGTGCCTCGGGAGATATAAAGAGATCAGGGCAATCTACAGGACAACGTTCTCTTAATAAGTTAGTAATTCGTGTAATTCAAAGTTTACGGATTTGTTAAGTTGATGCTATTGTCACCTGGGACTATAATATACATTAACCCCAGTTGTCACGTAGTAGAGTGAAAAATCTAAAAAAAATGGATTTAAAATCTGCTTATCATAATCAGCATACGAGAAGCAGGTCGTTGGCTTACATATGCAACTAGCTTGTTTTTACAAACAGCCAAAGGGTTCAGGCCCCTAAAATGGAATTCGTAAAACTTCTTCCCACCTGTATCAAGACGGTCCAGAGCTGTGAACTCATTTGTTTTTTTCCTTTATTACATCACAATTATTGGTGTCTGCTCATAAAACATATATGAAGTACACACACTCTGCAACATCACAGAAGAAAACATATTCTATTGTGATTTGGACCAGCTGTGTAGCTTGTCCTCAAGTCTCCCATTGTAACAAACCAGCCAGAAAGCAATTTTCAATGTAATCCCATGACTGTTGACTGTTGATGCAACTGTTTAAGAATTGCTTTCTTGCAAGTAATAGTGTTGAGTGCCAAAACAGCGTTAATATTGAATGTACTGGTAAAATATTCCCATCATTGCAAATATACCACCTTCTTATTTTAATTGTAATAATTCTTGTTCTTTTAACTGATTTGAAAAAATTTCCTTGGATTCTGCTGAAATAATTTTACACTCATTGTACAAAATTTGGTAATACCAAGATACTTAAATCAGTATAAATTTGCCAGCCAAGTAGATCTTCTTTTGCACTAGCCACTAATCTTAGAGTACCTTTTTGCAAGTTTGCAAGATTACATTTTTATTTTTGGCTCAAGACTTTCAGTCACCTGCTGATTGAAGTGGCTAGCAGATGGTAAGGTAAAATAAAGATACCATGGAAAAGTATAGTAATGTGAACAACAGTAAATGATATTTAAAGACTTTTGACCCATAATAACCAGAAATTATAGTACGTGTATGTTAAACAGAACATTGTGCAATACCAGTATACTGGTATTTAATTTCTGAACAACACCAAATTGTGGATTAGAACTTATGTCACCATGAATCAAGGTGTCGTATAAACTTTCTTGTTATTTAGACAAGTTTTATCAGCAATATGTTAGCACAAGTATGACTGATGGCAGGAGCAAAATGGCAAGTGCCCTGATGTGCACAGTCTCGAGTGCCTGACAAGATGCTTTTGTTTTCGCCCACACTTAAAACTGACCACCCTTATCTAGGTGAAATATTGTTTAACATGTAGACTAAATAAATTAATAAAATTGCCAAACTGTATCCACCGCATAATTTTGCATTACACCAGGTTTCTTCTATATTAAAAAAAAAAACTAGCCTTAATGCTTGCTGATAAATTTGTCAGCTGATGCCAATTTGCAATATCTGAATTATTATTGTGAACTTTTTCTGTATTATTTTTTACATTAATATTAGAATCTAGCTACAGTACAGTGGTTCTGAAAAAAAAAGACATGCTTACAAATCTGCTTTATGTACCAGAACAATAAATGCTCCATCATGTATTTTGTCATAAATCATAATTATAAATTGTTTATGTTAAATGTGTATTATGACTGCTGACATTTATCTTCAGGTCTAATAGCTACAGTTATGTGAAGGCCAAACCAGTGCTAATGAGAAAAGGAAGGACCACAATAGATCAGTAAGTCATCTTTTGTAATCTTTGGAATTTTGAATTTAACATTCAATATTCATTGTTGTCTATTCTTTGATGCCCATGAAAAGTTTCCAGTATACATTAGTTACTCATAGATAAAATATTACCAGCCTACAACACTAAGAACAGTACAAACAATCAACAAATTTGAATGATCATCTTAGTAAATGTTTCTCATTCATTTTTTGTTTCAGTCTGCCTGATGAAGTTCTATATAAGATATTTTCATTTTTTGGAGCTCACCATCTTTTGTTGACAGCCAGAGTTTGTAAACGCTGGAACATCTTAGCAAATGACAAGTGAGTTTAGTCTGCTAGTAGTCTGGATTCGTTCTAACTATATTGTTTTTTCTCCAGTATTGGTTTTTTCTCAAAAACTGATAAATGATATAGACCTTTATTTTGATTTATGGCTGATTTACACGTTGTATGATCTGTTGTGAAAATGCAGACTACAGATGGCTTCTGAAGGTTGCCATTCAAAAGCTCAACACAGAAACACATAGATCTATGTACCAATTTTTTAACAGGCTGAAATAATAATGTTGTGAAAATAATGTCATTGTTTACATATTTTTTTAGCTCAGTTGCATGTTGTGTGTATTTATCATTGTTTTCATTTTCAGTCTGCTTTGGGCTGAAATATTCAAGACATATGCACCAAATAAAAAAAAGGACACCACATTAGAGCCAGAAAACATTCCATTTTCTTTCTGGAAGTCGCAGTGTATAAAAAGGTATGTGAAAGGATTTGCTTGATTGCAAATCTGTGCCAAACCTTGAATTTTATGTTCACAAATGTTTGGGGTCAGTTGTCAAAGAGCAAGATGTCAACAGTGTGAGAGATGTCTTAGCTACTGTTTGCTCTACATGCTTACCTTATGGCTTGATCTCATTGATAGATCGTAGGGACCTGGTGGTCAGAATTAAGTACTGTTTGAGAATATAGTCGTTACTGTTTTTTACTACATAGATCCATTAGTCTTCACTGTATCTGTTGTCCACCTGTTTCATATTTGGACTAAAATTATTGGGCTTCTATTTGTATCACAAAGAGATTTTCTTATACATTAAGTTTGTTTTTCAGGTAAATTAAAGGTTTATGAATTTAAACAAAATGGACATAAAGTGCGTCTAAAAATGGACATATTTTAGATAGTATGACTGTTTTTTATTATTTTTATTTTAATAATTGATTATAGATGCTCAGATCAGAGGAATAAGGACGCATTTCGTCACCTGCGAAAGCTCCACCCGTACACTGGCTTACCAAGAGAGACCAACAAAATCTTAGAGTAAGTATAATGGTCAGACAGTGGTACATTAGGTTAAACTAGCTACACCCGTACACTGGCTTACCAAGAGAGACCAGCAAAGTCCTATAGTAGGTGTGGTAATCAAAAAGTGCTACAAAATGTTGAACTGGCTACACCTACAAGAGAGAGTCAGAGAGAAGGTAGAGCGCTCAAACGATGCTGAACTAGCTTCACCTCTAGAATAGCTGACCAAGAGAGACCTAAAATCCTAGAGTAGGTATAGTGGTCAAACAGTGGTACAGTATATGGAGCTCTTAGCCTGTCATATTACAGTAGTTGCGGATACCACAGGCAGATATCGATAGTTATTCCCAATGCTTTTTGTATTTTTGCAAATTATGATATGCGTGTTGTATGTTGAAATACTGTATTTACCCAAAGTTTGGTATATTAAAATGCACTTTCAGAAACACATAAAGGTCAACCTATCAGCCTCTCAGACAGTCATTCCATGCTAACTGTTTCAGATGGTGTAGTGTTCAGTGTGTTGGTGCTATGACTCACCCTTATTGTTTTACAAATTGCAGTATTCAGTGGCTGTTGATGTCACCACTCACACTCCATGCTCACTCTTGTTTCAGATGGTGTGGTATCCAGTGGCTGTTGATGTCACCACTCCCACTTCATGGTCGCTCTTGTTTCAGACGGTGTGGTATTCAGTGGCTGTTGATGTCACCACTCACACTCCATGCCCACTCTGTTTCAGACGGTGTGGTATTCAGAAGCTGTTGATGTCACCACTAACACTCTATGCCCACTCTGTTTCAGATGGTGTGGTATTCAGTGGCTGTTGATGTCACCACTCCCACTTCATGGTCGCTCTTGTTTCAGACGGTGTGGTATTCAGTGGCTGTTGATGTCACCACTCACACTCCATGCTGGCTCTTGTTTCAGACGGTGTGGTATTCAGTGGCTGTTGATGTCACCACTCACACTCCATGCCCACTCTGTTTCAGACGGTGTGGTATTCAGAAGCTGTTGATGTCACCACTAACACTCTATGCCCACTCTGTTTCAGATGGTGTGGTATTCAGTGGCTGTTGATGTCACCACTCACACTACATGCTGTCTCTTATTTCAGACGGTGTGGTATTCAGTGGCTGTTGATGTCACCACTCACACTCCATGCTGGCTCTTGTTTCAGACGGTGTGGTATTCAGTGGCTGTTGATGTCACCACTCACACTCCATGCTGGCTCTTGTTTCAGACGGTGTGGTATTCAGTGGGTGCTGGTTTTACAGGACAGTCGTGGTGAGCAGCATGAGATGAGAGCTTGTGGGAACTTCCCCTTCTGTATGTCCAGTCTGGTCAGGTGGTACAGCTTACAGTCCCCTTCCCTCAGAGAAATCCGCAAGATACAGGTGTACTCCATCAACCCGCTGTTCTTTGAACGTGGGAGGGCAGTGGCCAACAGGTATTATGTTTCAAATTTTGTTTAGCCGATAATGGCACTAAAAATAATGTACCTTCTGTTTTTAATATTTGTTAATCTTTTTCTGTTATTTAACATCATACTCAAGAATTTTACACTCGCACAGCATTGGTCAATTTTATTAGTGGAGGAAACTAAAGTGCCTGGAGTAAACCACCAACCTTTGGCAAGTTACTTTCGGACTTTCCACTTGACATGCATCACACTGGGGCAAGATAAATAGTCTCAGTGTTAAACACCAATCAGATAAATAAATAAATAGTCATGTGCAAACTTTATGACCACATAAGAGAGCACCATTGACCCTTTCTTACCATTAGGAACTATCAAAGCAAGGTACAAAGCAAGGTACAAGACCATTCCAAGAAAGGTGTTTGTTTTAGGGTAACCTGACCCTGTCAGAAAGAAATGGGAAGGTCAGTCAGGAATTTCTTTTTTGAATTCTGGCTATTTAAAATTAAGAAGATTTGGATTTTAAAGAAATTAAATTCGGGAGGAAATTATGAAAGGAAATTCCATCAACAGCCTAATAAAGGCTCTAGAGTAGGGCACATTTTGGAGGGTTAATAGGGTTACCCACAACAAACATGATGATGGCCTAGTCTTGAAAATTTCTTTTGCAAGAATCATGACCTGTCAAATGCAGGGCAAGAGGACATTGACATCATTTTATTGATGTCAAATGTTCCACTCCCAGCTCATCATGATGATATCACATTAAAGACAGAAGAATGCGACAATTAAAACTGATACATTATAACATTGTGGATATTACACTACGATCCACTGTTGACATAACAATGGCTTAAGGTCCTGCTTCACACCAGGGCTACCTAAATGTAACATGATTGAAAGATAAGCTGCCACCCCACTGGATTAAGGGCTCATCGCAAGTCACCAGGCCTTTTTATGTACAGTTAAGACGATGTGTGAATGCAGTCTGTGCCTACAACTCACATGCAGGAAAGTTTTAATTCTAACATAAAATGATTTGAAATTTTTTGTCTTAATATTATCTGTAGTGAAGATAGTGCACTTACATGGAGGAAGTTGAGGTGAAAGTTTGATTATATTATACATGCAGATAAATAATTGATGTGGAAAGAGCAGCTTTTCTTGCTAAACAGATGTTCGTGTTATGGCTGTTTAATTTCAGTCCATACCAGAGAAGTCTATTGTTAGAGTTAGAGCTGAAGTGGGATAGCTGGGTGAGAACAAACTCCCCCACCTCATCAGATGACCTAGTGAACCTCTACTTACTACCCCAGGGTGTCATGCTGGCCACATGGAAGGTAATTCGTCACATTCTGCTTCTCTAGTATAGTTTACACTACATTATGAAAACCTCTAATGAATGAAGCCTTGTCGTAATCGCAAAGCTTTATTATAGTTATTCAGTGGGAGTTAAAAGACTCACTTGCTCATTTAGACAAAGGTACACTGTCTTGTCTTCTGATTGGTCAGTGAATTGTCAGTCTGTTGGTCAATGTATGCCATACTTATTTCATCTTATGCAAAGAATTTTTATGTTGGAATTGAAGTCTGTGATTGGTGAAAAGACTTTCCATAGCCTGTCTGTCATCTGATTATCTGTAAACATGTTATTATAAATACATGTGTATGCTCCACTTCCAAAGTCTGCATATTTAAATGAAAGGTTAAATGATATGACGATTAATATTCTTTTCCTAAATGATCAGAATTTGCAGGATATTAGTGCCTTTTTAGCTCTCCTATACAGATTTACGAGAGGTATTGTGAGTGAGGGATCAGATGCTGACAGTGGCGGTGTCAGTGGCGGTGTCAGTGTCCAGTTTAATTAAAGTTTTTCAGCGATCATACGGTTGCAGTGGCCACCCATAATACACAAATAGCCAATCTTTGGTGTCGATTTGCATATCAAGACCAAGGAATTTTTTACCTCATAGCTCAACACTTTCTTAACCATTCACAGGGTTGCAATTGCAACCCACAGTACATGGATTGCCAAATGCAGTTTGCAGTTTTCACATCAAAGATCTCTGGGAAAATTTGTTCATGCTCCCCATGGTGTCTACTGCTCCATAACTTATGAAGTCACTGCTCTGCAATCCTTATCTGCTTTGCAACCGTCATATGTGTGACAGTATGGTAATTTTGGCCTTTCTTTTTGTTTTAAGGTCAGTATTTTAATGTATCACATGACTTGAACATTATGCAGTTTTACGAAATGTTCAGTCAGGCAAGCTACCAGTATTCTCTGAAGCCCTTGTCTTTTATTTTTAAGCCTGAGGTGATCGTTCATAATAAATTACTGATGATTGACCTAATTCAGTGTCTTAGTTTAAGATGTAGTATTACCTCTACGCTGTACATGTACCTTTCTAACGGTATGTGTCACTTGTTTACATGTGTGGGTGATGTGTTTACAGGGTGATGGTGAACTGGCATTCGTGGCTGCATGTTTACATCATCACCAGCTGGTACAGAGGTGTCTCTATGGAACACGACAAAGGTAAATATCCAGAACACTGTGAGAGGTATATAATTACATGGAAGTCAGAAAATGTTAAGAGATGTGGTGGGGTTCATACATGTGTTTGAGGTGCTTATCATGGAATTCTCACACTCATAACCGTTCAGATTGGCGGTCCCTGGTCTAGTGGTTAAAGCGCTCGCCAAAAATTCTTGAGTATAACATTAAACAACAATTAAATAAAATAAATAAATAGTGTGTGAGCATGTTTTCTCGCTTTGCTGCAAATTTACATGTATCTATTTGATTAGAGTTTTACGCCATACTCTAGAATATTTCACTTATACAACGTCAAACAGCATTATGGTTGGAGGAAACCGGGCAGAACCCAAGGGAAACTCACAACCATCTGCAGGCTGCTGGCTGACCTTCCCACGTATGTCTGGAGAGGAGGCCAGCATGAGATCAAATTTCCATGTATAAGACATGTATTTGATTTACAATGTATATGATAAATGTTTATGCCGTTCTCAAAATTGATACAACAGCTAAAATGTTTATGGATGATAGAAACTTGGCAGTCTTTAGGAAACTGCTGCAACACATTTGTTTTGTCTGTTTCTCTTTTGGCGAGAGGGGGCAGGGGGAAATGTCTGGGTGTGGCATTTGCGGTTGATGTGGTTCTGAAAGGATTGGGTCAGCCATTGTCAGTGCATGGTCCTTGTGTGAAACCATATCATGACAGTTACAAGCTTAGCCACTGGCATGATGTTACTCAAATTTCGTTGAATGTAAGATAATACCTGCTTTTTGTGTTTCTTTTTTTGACAGTGCATTCATTCCAACTCTACCAAAGCCAGTGTTTGATGATGTGGACAAAACTTATGGTAAGCTGAAATTCTTTCATTGCTACATTTCTATATGTACACTCATGCTGGCTCCCTCTCTGGACGTACATGGGAAGGTCTGTCAGCAACCTGCGGATGGTCGTGGGTTTTACCCGAGCTCCCAGTGTCCTCCCACCATAATACTGGTCGCCATCATATAAGTGAAATATTTCTTCAGTAGGGCGTAAAACACCAATCACCCAATGATGTGAACAACACAAGAAGCCTTGCTAAAGCAGATAGGGTAATGAATATTTGGTGTACAATTTGTGTTAAACAGTGCTGCTGTTGTTGAAATATCACACTGTCTTCTTTGCCTTCATGATCACAGTACAGTTGTATGATAAAAGTGATCACCATATTTTGTTGATCAGGTCTCCATGACTACAGCTGTACAATGGAGCTACATCATCAGCGGCAGTCCATCTGGAACCAGCAGTTCAGACGCCTTCACTGTAAACGAGAAAACTTGGGTGTGTACGGTCCTCCCTGGATAATTATGAGATAAATATGGGATAATTATGGGATAATACATACACTGTAAATCTTTAACCATGTTAACCACTAAAGAGCTTTTCTCACTGAGTGAGTGAGTGAGTGCTTGGGGTTTAACATTGTACTCAACAATTTTTCAGTCATATGATGACACTTTTCTCAGTGGAATTTATGCATACAATTATTTTGGCAAATGATGCAAAAAATGATTTGTTTGTGGCATTAAAGATGCAAGCTTCATAAAGCTGTGCAAATATTTCTCTACGCCCCATAGTTGTTTCAAAATATAGGTTGTGGAGGTGTTTGGAAAGGTTGAAGAATTAGGGTAGACAAGTAAATTTTAATAGGAACTTGCTAGAAGGCTGGGCTAGTAAACACATTTGAGCATACTCTTAGGACATTCCTTTGGACATTCTGAGCTGGAGAAAGCCATAAAAGCTGTCAAGCAATCACTAAAGATGAAGGTTGAAGAATTAGTTATGTTGTATGGGCTGAATGGAGTGATTTTGAACCTTAGCCATGCTGTCCTCAGTGTCATTATCGTGTTGTTTCTATTTCAGTGGGTGGATACGCTTTTTTTGACCTTATCCGACCTGATTATTCCTCAGACCACAGTATAATTTCACAGAAAATTGTCCTTCCCTGGAAAACAGATGCCTTTAAGGGCAGACTTGAGGTTAGTCGTGCATTCAGCTGTTGAAGTGTATGTACATGTGGGGCCCGGGGTGATACAGAGGACCAGTCTACTGGAAGTTCCCTGGCTGTGGATTGGCTGCAAATCAGAATCCATGGGGCTCTAGCATGTGTGGTCTCCAGCTTCATGACAAGATTTAGGTACCTTGTAAAGGGCGGTGGTTTCCTCGAGATCAGGTCTAAAAAAGACCAGGCTTTAAACTACAGGTTTCCTAAGACTCCAGCAGTCAGTCCAGGAATTAAACAACCTGCTGTGGTGATGTCAAAGCCGATGGCTGTCAAAACAACAGTGTGTGTGTGTGTGGGAGGGAGGAGGCAGGGGGGTTGCCTAAATTTGGGTAAGCAGTCTCGCATTCCCAGTTTGTTCAGTGATGACGTCATTTCCGAATATTCCCAGCCACTGAAGGACATATGTCTAAAAGAGAGGGGTTATTAAGGAATGTAGAGTGTGGCATATCTTTTTGCCATCTTAAATACACCAGAAGCGCAATGCACTTGACCTACTCAAGGAGCATATGGCTAAATTGCAAAAGAGTGCTCGCTTATCATCAGTGGAAAGAGGTTCATTCTCCTGTTATAGAAATAACTGGCTAAATTGATAACATGGTCACATTTTCTACTTTCTTAATCTACGTGATTTTGCTTTATACTTTGAATTGTGATATCTCGATTGTGCAACATTGCACAAACGAAAAGGTATACCTTTCGGACTTAATATGGGATACATTATCGATACATGTAAACATTTGGTCTAGTGGTGTATCGTTTTTTAAGCTGTACATTATCTGTTATTTTGTCCTGTATCTGTTGGCCTGTAGAATGTGACTATACTGGATATGACCATTTTGGATGAACAAGGACATCCATTTTGGTGTTTAAGGTAAGTTATACTATCTTACTAGAGTGATGTTACTCAGATTCCATTAAATGTAAGATAATACTGTCTTCTTTTATATTGAAATTTCAGAAGACATCACAAATGAATTTTTTGTAACTTTCTCCATAAATAACATCAATTTTATGTTACTATAACGACTTTATACTTCTTTTACGAAAACTGATTTACGAAGTTTAATGAAAGTTGGCACTGAATGGCAAGTGAATAATGCAATTGTAAATCTGGCATATTTACACATTGTCAAGTAAAAATCAAAAGGTTTTTGGAGAACTACCTCTGGTATGAAAAGTTCAGGAGTTACAAATTATCTTGAGGCTGTATTCGTCCAACTTGAACTTATTAACTACATGTAGACGTAAAAATTAATAGAAGAAATGCTGATGCATATTCTTGAATGAGCATTTGACAGTTTGACCTTGTATGCAACAGTTTGACCTTTTACATTTCAGCTCTCCGGTTTCCCTGCAAAGTACTAGTGAAGGTAAGTATATTTACACTTAGTCGAGAAGAACAGAAAAATAATACCAAACTTCAATGACAGAAATATAACTGGTTTTCAAACAAGTAATTATAAAATCAGAATCATTTAAAATATTAACCGTATGTACATATTTATCCCATAATTTGCCTGTGTCAGTGATATACCAACAGTACGTTATATAAATAAACTGCAATTTTGATTGGTCACCTGAACTTTCATTGACAAGTTTATCCAATCAAAATGTACAACTGCATGCTGGACTACTTCTGTTGCTTGTTGCCGTGAAAAAAAAAAACAAACAGGCTAGCAGTTGCTTACTACACCTTGACACCAGTTTACACTGGTTTCTTGGTACCAAATGGTGCACTTTTTTGGACACTGGATAGGCATAAAATTGATCTTCATGAAACGTGGAAGATAGCAAAGGCTGGTGAAAGGAGTGGTTGACGCTGTACGCCTAAAACAAGATACTCACAAACATGAGTTCAACCGTCAAGGACAGCAGCATGCCTCAGTATCAGGTTTTCATATTAGAGTATGAACTGGCTTGCAGCTGATGTACATCAAGATTATTCGTAGATCTAGTCCATGCTATTTGCCACATCGAACACAATAATTGGTCGTGACTGTGACTTTCAGATTCAACATCACATCTACCATCACAAGGAAAGTTCAAAACAAAACCAAAATCAAGCTCTTGGAAACATCCTAGATTCTGTTTTGTTGCATTCTCCAAGTTCCAAGATAGTTAGTCGACCAGCAAATACGCTGTAAGTTTTCAGGTGAATTGTTCGCACTAGAAGCCTAAAGTTGAATATTTCGTTCAGTATGATGTTCGAAATCACCGCTCCTTGCACCCTGCAAGTCATTGTGTGACATCAGTTGTCATAGAGATATGACCTAGATTTAGGTCACAATTTTGGAGCCAAATTTTTCGATAAATGAGCTGTTATGAATGCCGATAATTTGGAAAAAATTCGAATTTGTCAAATCTTATCGTAAATTAATGGACTGTGATATGTTTCTGATCACAGAAATAACAGATTTCCACAGTGTTTTCGAGAACTATACTTAGTGAAATGTGTGGTTCGGTTTCAGCCGTTTCACATATATCGATATCAGTACGTATCTCATTTACATACTTGTCAAAATGAACAGACGTTGACTTCACTATTAACAACCAAAAAACGTTTAAAATAAATTATGGGATAAATACGATATACAATTCGTGACCCATTATATCAAATTTATTAAACTTTACAGCACTTGTTTAATAAAATTGATATAATGGGTCACTCATTGTATATCCTCTATATGCATGTACACGACGGCTGTATATGCAGACTTTACACTTGGTTTCCTCATAACATAAGAATGACCTCCGTGGTGTAAGTGAAGTGTTCTTGAGTACCGAGTTTATATATCCCAATCAAATTTCTGAATGAAGATGTTTTCAACTTTAATTATGAAGTTGAGGCATCACCACGTAAGTGGAAAATGTGGGCATGTCCCCGACTTCATTATTATTACTGTTGAACCTACATACAACTAGGAAGTCTATAGCGGTATGTTTTTATTCCTGTTTGTGTGTAATTCAGCCACACAGGTATATGTATAATCACTCTCTCTCATTGCTTTTTGTAGGTTTAAGTTTTGATTACAGTTCAGATGGATGTTGTTGTATAAAGTATGTTGAACCCAAAGGAAAGGTCGTTATGGAACTTAACTGGGTATGTATTTGAACAGTATACAACAGTATACCACGTGAAACCAATATGTTAACCTGATTTGTTTCTTAAAGTTTCCTGAATCACAACTGGAATTTCAATATTCCATTGCCTCAGAGCCTTGGTTGTAATAAATACCCTAAATGATCTAAAGTTTGGCCCACAAAAGTCCATTTTCAGAGGCAAAAAAATGTCACGAAATACTATTTTTAGTGCTGAAGCTTACCATTTCCCAGTAGAATATCATCCCATATCCCAAGCAAACCTCAAGACACCTTTCTAAAAATTAGTAGAACTCTAAAAATCAGGAATCAGTAAGCAGACATGGACGAAATCTATTGTCATTTAGGATAGTCTTGGCCTTTCAGTTGCAGTAAATGTCCTAAAATTTTGCCAATGACTGTTGCATATTGTGCTTGATTCTGTGAGTTTTATTGGTCTGAGTATCTGAGGTTTGTTTGGAAGGTTGGATGATATCCTACTGATAAATGCACCAAAATGTAATTATTTATTACATTTATTGCCTCCAAAAATGCAAATTTTGGGTGAAATGTTATGTAATTTACAGTAGTTTGTATGTTACTGGAATCATTTGCATGACACCAAACTGATATACACATTGCGTTTGCTCTTTGTATGAAAACTTACACATATGTGTCACATGTGGGAAAATTTGTTAGTTTTGTTTTTTACAAAAGGGTTGTGGTATTTCTACCGCTGGCAACTGTTGTAAGCCTATAAGTGAAGTATTCTTAAATCGATATTCATAAGGTGCAATTATCGAGTTGAAAGAGAATGGTATATGTGCTATTCCAAGTGATTGTGGCATTCAGCACATCGCATCATCTAAACACAGCTTATGAAATAGGCTCGAAATAGAAATTCTGACAACAAAATCAAATCGTGTGAACACAGCTGTGAGGTATTAGAAACCAAAAAATGTCTAAGTATTTATTTCAGTAGAACTACTTTTTGGCGTTCCACTGTTAGGTGTATTATCATGCGTGATTCTGAAGGTATGTTTATGTTGCAGAGTCCCGATAGAGAACAGTATTTTGTGACACGCTTATTGGTGGCTGTATCCCTGCAGGCCATCAATGACTGGTTCGGCACTTTGTATAAATGATCAGCAAAGAGGGATACAATACAGCAGGAAAGTAAACACGCTTACTTGTGGCTGTATCCCTGCAGGCCATCAATGACTGGTTCGGCACTTTGTACAAATGATCAGCAAAGAGGGATACAATACAGCAGGAAAGTAAACACGCTTATTTGTGGTTGTATCCCTGCAGGCCATCAATGACTGGTTCGGCACTTTGTATAAATGATCAGCAGAGAGGGATACAATACAGCAGGAAAGTAAACATGCTTACTTGTGGTTGTATCCCTGCAGGCCATCAATGACTGGTTCGGCACTTTGTATAAATGATCAGCAAAGAGGGATACAATACAGCAGGAAAGTAAACACGCTTACTTGTGGTTGTATCCCTGCAGGCCATCAATGACTGGTTCGGCACTTTGTACAAATGATCAGCAAAGAGGGATACAATACAGCAGGAAAGTAAACACGCTTACTTGTGGTTGTATCCCTGCAGGCCATCAGTGACATCTGAAGCTTTATTCTCCCTCACTGGAGATGAGACAGTGTATGTCTTGGAACTTATTCCATCATTAAACTAAAGCGTACTTCTTGCTGCAGCTAATGGGGAAACTCATCAAACTCCTCCCTGTCTTTATCAAGATGGTCTAAAGCTGTGAACTCGTTTGTTCTTTCCTATATTACGTCACAATGATTGGTGTATGTGTGATCATAAAACATATATGAAGTATACAGGCATTGTAACGTCATAGAAGAAAATATGTGTTCTATATGCATTTGGACCTTTTGTGTAGCTTGTCCTCAAGTCTCCCATTGAGTACAAATTAACCTCTTGCTGGTTTCTGTAGCTTTCAAGTCATTAGGTCCTACAACAAGGAGGCACATTACATGCACTCTAAGGATTCCATCATCGTCATATTACTGAAAAATTGTTAAGTACGACATTAAACCCCAAGCATTCACTCACTCACTCACTCAAAAGTTAGTCCAGGCTAAAGTGTCATTTACTTTGGTGATAGAATAATACTGGTATTAAGATTTAAGCCTTAAACCTAACTCTAACACACTTTTGAAGTACTGGCACTAACTCTGGGCCCAAACAGATTGTAACTTACTTGAATGGCCAGGTGCACATATGGTCCAATACTGAACATGACTCGCCAACAGTATGATGGATGTTTTATTTGGGCTATCGTCTTCGTGGCATCCCGGAAAGCAGTTAGAGAAGAAACACTCTGCATGTTAAAGTTGTGATAATGTGACATTCTGTAATTATTCAGCCTTTGCATCTGTCTCTGCCACCAGTATTTTAAATCATTCTCAGACAACTGTGGGATGTAGAGATATAAATTGCAGTTTCTGAAGCTTGAATCTTTAATAACACAAGTTCATTTTTAGCATCATTTTCATAATTACTGTATACACAGATTCCACTGGAAGAAGTAGTTAAGTGGTATATGACACTATGCCTTCTTTCAAACTGGTAACATATAAATTCATAGTTCACACCTATGTACATGTACTGTTTACCTCCTGTATATACACTATTTTACTCGAGGACTACATGTTCTATATACCTGATCTCTTTCATCGTATTTTCTTGGATCAGAATGACCATCCAACAGTTTTGGATGCTAATTTATTATGAACCTTGTTCACGGAAATAAAATGTTTACTGAAGTGTTTTGTGTTGAATTAGTCATCTTAGTGCCAAAGTTCACATTCCAAACAAGCATTGACTCAAGGTCAGGTGGATCCTTGAGTGTGTGGAGCCTTTACTAACTACATGTGTATTGTGCGATCTTTAGCTCACTTATATCATACCCTGAGCATGGGTGTTCGTCCGGTAATAGGGTAGGCAATGTTACAGTAAATGTTAATGGTGCTATCTTAAAACGTTCTACATGTGCTGAACATAATGTTCCATCCTTGCTGCTGCGTGTGCATATTAATTCATTGTAAATTAGCAGATTCACATCTGAAGTACTTTACGTATTGAGCTGAAGTTTTACATTCAAGTCTCTCCTACAGGCACGATCTTTTGTAGCCAAATTGAAACTTTGTCTGTGTCAGCTCCAGATGTATGTGTCCAGTCTGGGCTGTGTGACATCAGATGGGGTCACCTCCAGGCCCATCATTAATGGTGGGTGTTAAAATGGTATGGCATTGTCCATCCATCTCACCATCCATCCATCAGTAAACTTTTCAGAGTTTAATGGCTGGGGACCGTAACGATCTATTTTCATTTAAAGTAAAGATTTCCATCAAGCTGCTCCAATCTCTCTGGTTTAAACCCTGTAGTTTTTATTTATCGGACTGGGTGGAGGAAACGAAAGATTACCATCGACCTTTGCCAGGTAACTGATAAACCCCGTAACAGCTGGATTTAACACCTATACCCCTCCAACATTAATATTAATGAGGAGTAAAAGTAACAACAAACACCATTATAGCATATTCATGTAGACATTAGCATAAGTTATAATAACAAATATACAATCTTGTTCAACTTTACAAACACAAGCCACAGCAAATGAATGTACCAGACTGCATGGGCTGTGCTAGAACTGACAACTTGGGCGTACAATGTATACAGATTTCACAATGTTGTGCATATCCAAAGTGTGACCTAGCATCAGATTACTGTCAGGAATGATGGCAAAATGTCAACTGATGGAAAGTTATGCCATGTTTACGATTTATACATGTACGTCAACATCTTTGTGTAAATAGTAGAAAGAACTAATAAATGCATGCCAGGGAAATCTTGCAGCATTTGCCACCACTGCACATTCCTATAACGGCGACAGACCCAGCATAGTTTTGCAGTTTTGGTGTACAGTCTGTCTTTACCATATGATTTTAATTTGGTTACAGGATATTTCCAAGCTCTTAAACCTGTATACCCTAATTCTTCAACCTTTTCAACAACCGTTACAGTATGTATGTTGTAGATATTGCTTGACTTTTTAGGCCACTAATGCCTGAAAACTTTGAACAGGCCATAAATCAAGAAAATTCTAGGATGATCCACAGAGCTGGAATTTAATTGGAAAAGCTCTTACTGTGTCTGCTACTAACCAATCAAACGCAAATCTGTAATTTTAAAGCATATGAGTATCTTCACCGAGCAGCCCTGAAATGGTAAGGGTTGGTCCTATTTTAGAAATGATGCGCCCTATCTAATGAGATACATGTACAGGTAGTTCTGCCCCTTGTATTAAGTACATCAATTTCCTTGTCACAAAAACATTACATTATAATTACATGTACATCTTTTGTAATGTATATTGCAACTTTCTGATATAGATTCCATTGATGTTTATATCTGAAAACTGTTGTGCTGTTATAATATATCAATCGCATTTACTAGGGTGACATTTGTTTTCTCTGTATGTTGGCATAGATGTTATATCAGATGTGACTGGTTCATCAAATACCCACTGTATTTAAGAAAATGCCATCAAAATGCATCTTTGGAAACAGACTTAGCTGTGCACCTTGAAGGGGAGATAACTACAGTTGTTTGACTAATGCAAGTTTGTAGACATTATAATTGCAGGAATGATAAGATACCCAGATAACAAGGTAACACATGTAATATGGAAAGGTAACAACAATACCCACATGCAAAAATCTGGAGGGGGACAAAATCTTTTTCACAGACTTCTGTTTTCATGTCGTGCTTAAAACTCAATGTTACATACACATATACGCTGAGCATTCATGATCCAGTAAACAAAGTCACAATTTTACTCTTTGTATCAGATTTCCAAGAATTCAAATATAATGTACTTTCTCGCTGATAGGTATGATATTACATAACATTACATAACGGTATGCAAAAGAAGCATAGTTATGAATGGGGTCAATTTAGATTTAAAAAACAAAACCTTAAAGATATAATTTTTCATCTGGAAGTGGAAAATCAAAAATCATTAAACAAGTAGGCCTACATCTGAGTTCTGAATTTCAATTTTCTACAATTTTGTCAAAAAGGTTCCACTTAAGTTAAAAAAGTTCAAGAAACAAATATAAGCTGTTCATTAAACTTATTAACTATGCCACAATTAACTGCATCTTGATTTTTAGTCTCAACTTAAACAGCATTAACTTATTTTTCTGACAAAAAAAAACATGCCATTCATCTCATTGCAATAAAAAAAATTAAGGCTTGATATTGGATAATCAAGATGACTTTTTCCATAGAAATGTCCTTATATGGTGAGGTATTTTTGATATTTTCAGTGACTCAATTGGTTATTTCAAATAATTTTTATTTCTACATGTAATTTATTTTAAGAGTGGAGATATTTTCAGTATGATTCTTAACATGTAGGGATCACAGCAAAAACATTCGTTACATAGACATCAGTAGTAGATTTACAACAACAGTGATCGAGTGACTCAGACAAACAAGAACTGATGTAAATGAGCAATATTCTAAAATTATCTGCTAGTCCCATGAAACCTAGTGCTATACTGCTAGTGTTCCTGATACAACATCATAGATAATATGACACTTAACTGTGATTGGCACTCCCCTGCATGACTTGTGCAGAGACGTATTCCTGTTTTCATGCTAAAAACTACATGTGGAGAAAATTGGTGTCGTAGAGAAGTAGTTTGCGAACAATTTATAGTAAAGAAACTCGGATCAGAATTAACTCACACCATGTGTATGTTGTTGTTGTATTCAGGACTTTTCAATGGCTCTGTTACCAGACTTTCTGCTGGAAGGCTATGCCACTAAGGTGAGACACACAAGATGCTAGGAGATTAGTTATTTGTAGAAAGTTAGATCACATATGAAGTACTTATCGCATAAAAAAAAACCTTCACTCAATTTGTTGGCCATTTTAACTACACAGGCAGTGGCACTAGGGTGTCATATAGACTTGTCATCTGCAACGCTTACAGCATCTTCTTGTCAGGCGGGAAAACTAGGAGCATGGACGAGCTACATACTTAATGCACCAACTAAGGGAGGTAACTCAGTGTCAATCGCATAAACCTTTCACTCTTCT
Source organism: Liolophura sinensis (assembly GCF_032854445.1). Taxonomy (NCBI): domain Eukaryota; kingdom Metazoa; phylum Mollusca; class Polyplacophora; order Chitonida; family Chitonidae; genus Liolophura; species Liolophura sinensis. The sequence continues at coordinate 13,303,336 of NC_088299.1, read as the reverse complement.
TATGATATGACTGGTCAGTACCAGCCCCAATCAGCAGCCGAGTTCCACACGGCCCACACTGCAGCACTCAGGGCTGCTGTCAGTGTCCACACTGTCACTTTGACTAAGACACTTCCCCCTTGTGACTGGTCTGCCGACGCAACCTGTAACGCTTTCTGACCGGGCTTTTTCAACAGCTTTACCGGAGAGGAGGATAACTGATTGTTTTTCTCAAGTTTACTAAGATTCCTGGAATAAAGAATGACATTACACATTAGTGCCTGGTTTATATGGGATTGAATTATGAGAAATCTATTTCACAACATCAAAGAGATCTTCAGCATTTATGGATGCAGAGTTTTCATTTTCATGTATATTTTTTGTTTCCACAAAATGCATATTGTAAGTGTTGTCTCTTTGCAAAAAAATTTATAGATCAATACATGATTTGCCAATGCCATTATCCAACTGGATCAGAGAAAATATTTGACGTTCACAAAATGAAAATTATTGATTTATTTACTTTGCAATGCAGTCTAAAATATTTTGTCAGTTTTACACCAGTATATTTTGCTTGCCTTTCAACAGGAAGGTGACAATTTATCTGGGCTTTTCTTACAAAGAAGCTTTACTGCAAATTACACTCTACCTTACAAGAAAGTGTACTTTTCACACATACACTTATTATTTCAAGGCTTCCTCTAGTCACAATTAACTAATCTGTGACTCTTGTTTTGCCTCAAGTCAACAAAAATGTTGCTAACTGCTGAGGACCTACCTGTTCTTGAACTTAATGAGGGCCTGGTTTGCGAGATCTGTAGGAGGGTACTGGAGGTATAGGTCACCTGCCTTACTAATTAACTGTTCAAACGGCAGGTTCTCGGGGATTTTAGACAGCAAACAGTGCAGCACGCACATCTCACATTCACTAGATAAAATCTCTGACTCACGATAAAGTACAATCTGCAAAACAAACATCATTGTAGTTATTGTACATGCACATTCAAGTGTTTACGATTAAGTACAAGGAGATTTCTTTGAAATTACATGCATATGAATACTCTATAATATCCCACACTATTAAAACAACTTTCATTTTAATGTACAATGTCGAGGCCTTCGTGGTTGAGGGGGTTAGCACGTCATCATGGCGCAATGACCCAGGAGCCTCCCACCAATGCGGTCGCTGTGAGTTCAAGTCCAGCCCATGCTGGCTTATTCTCCAGCTGTATGTAGGAAGGTCTGTCAGCAACCTGCAGATGGTCGTGCAGTTTCCAACCACCATAATGCTGGCTACCATAATATAAGTGAAATATTCTTGAGCACAGTGTAAAAACACCAATAAAATAAATAACATACAAAGTCTTTTTTGAGATACAGACAGAAAGACAAACATACCGACAAATTTTGTGGAAAATGAGAAAAGGCGGAATATGACACAGCTCAGAGGCAACATCTAAGTTATGTGTATCTAATAAAACAGGATTCATGTAACAGACAAAGCTTTTTGGCGATACAGCTTGGAATTGTGGGACTGACACGTGGACCCTGGATTCATGGAATAAATACTTCCACTCCTGTACATATACTTACAGCAGCACATAAGTAGATAGGCATAAGTGGGTGGCACGCAATGAAGAAGTCATATAAACGCACAATGTGTCGAAACTCTGTCAGCACATGACCATACCATGTGATTAACCAACTTAGGCAGAAAATGGTCCCAACTTCTGACCTACAATTACAAGAATAAGTTACTTGAAGAAAAAGTTTCACAGCAAAAGAATAAAGTGGGGTGATTTCTTACAGATAAGAGATACTTGGTTTTACGCCTTATTTAAGAATATTTTACTTACATGTCACCACTCAGCATTATGTGTGAAAGGAAACTGGGCAGAGCCTGGAGGAAACTCACAGGTTACTGGTAGATCTTCCCACTTACATCTGGATGTATAACAGCACCGGCGAGAGGCTTTTCGGTCACTGTGCTCACCACTCGGCCACAGAGGCCCACTTGTAGTTACCGGGATGAAACTGACCTTCATCTAGTAGCTTCTACAAGCAACTGATCTATCAATTACATGCCTAGTATTTCCTTTGATTGTTGCCTAACACCCTGCATAATTTTTTACTTGACAGCAGTTGGTTTTATAGGTGGAGGGATATCAAAATAAACCACCAACCTGTGGCAAGTTACTGACAAACTTTCCCTTCCTGTGATGTACAGGAATGCACAACACATTGGTGGCAGGCAAGTGGTCTTCAACAACTGTTAATACTCCACATACATTCTTCGTCGTCACCCCTGCTTAACACCCCTACAATAGTATACCAGCCTCTGATGCTTACCTCTCCATGAACTCACAAAGTTTGGGACTGGCCTGTTCCACAATTGGATATAGGTAGTTCAGTATGTGGTTAGTTCTCTCCATATTTACATCCATGAAATCTCTGAAACAGGATCAAGGCTCTTGAGAAACTTGGGGGAACTGGTGAATGTAGAGGTAGCAGCAAATTGTACATCAGCTAAAAACATCTAACACGCCAGTCAAAACTTGATGAAGAAAGAAGTGTAAACGACCCCACTGGTGATCTAAGATAAAATATACAGGTGCTACATGTAACGTGGACAATTTAGCCTTGATTTCGCTAATTTTTCGACCCTTTCAACTACCTGTGCAGCCCATACTTTCAAACATTCTGAGAGAACTATGGGGCGTAGAGAAATAATCTGCACATTTCTGGCTCTATTTGAATGTAGTGGTGACATTAAGCATGCATGTGTACGTTAGACTTATTTTATTCTCCCTCATACATGTAGTTGACAACACACAATTATTTACCTTAAATGGTTAGTAGATAACTGGTCGACTAGGGCAAAGGTAAGGTCCTCCCCAACAACTAACAGGAATGTCACACAGATGTCATGGTAGCCCTGTGACAGAATAGCACATAGGTGTGTTAATAAGACAAACAACAGAGATGTTTTAAGAAAGAAACTCATATAAGATCTCTCTAGGGTATCACTACAGACAGGAGTTTAGTCTCAAGTATAGAGCACAATGGACAAGGACTGATGCCTTCATAGGCAAGAACTACAATGTATGGGCATGGACGGATACCTCGACTGGAAATAACTTTGCATAAGGACTGATCAGCTGCCCTAATAAGCAAGAGATATGGATGACCAATCCCTTGTTTCATGGATTATGGACATGAAATGAAGTCCTTACATGCAAGAATTATAAATATGGACTGATACCATGACAAACAAGACCTGTGGATGACTGTTATGCTGATGAACAAGTACTACTGATCATTGGTGTCCTAATGAGCAAAAACTTGTGGAGTATAAATGATGCCTTAATGGGCAAGAACAAGAGACATGACAGACTGATACGCTGATGAGAAAGATCTGCTATGTATGGACATAAACTGATCCCATTTTGGGGAAAAACTACACTTATGAACGAGGATTTATGTCACAGTTAAGTACTGGTGTGGCTGTCTTCCAAGACTGTTCTGTTACCAGAACACAGGCACTGGAAGGCAATTAACTACGTCAAACCTGATAATAATGCAGTTCATTATGGTTGACAAGAATCCTCATTATGACATCCACCAGCTGATCCTGTAAGCCCAGGCGCTTCTCCTCCTCCATACCTGACAACACACACATACACTGACAATTATAACCATTGCCTTGGTCTCCAACACATATGAAAAAATACTTTCATTTATTGTATTCAAACTAACAACAGACCTGTGTTCATAGCTACATAAAAGATGGTCTCTACAAATGCATAAAGGGCACGTTGATCAAAGCTACACACTAAACCCTGGTTGTGGTGTCCATGAACAAAGTTATGTAAATTTTACAACATTTTGGGAATCCATGATAATGTAAAACCTACCTGGTGGAAATCGCTTCAATGACCTGTTCACATCCAAGACAACCTGGTTATAATCTCTGTGTGCTATCAATACTGACTGGTCTGTGGACAGAAAATACTTATCATCAAGAGAGCTGTGAATACTTAATACATGAGTCAAGAGGCCTTGGTGACAGTGAGTGGTCCACACTATTTCTGTTTCATAACTACATATGTATCAGCCTATGTTTAAATGGCACAAATTTGGCACAAAATAAAATAATTAAATTAAAGTAATATGTACAACAGTATGGTCAGATAACTGTATGCGTGAAACCTGAATGAATGAATGATTACCGCTGAATGCCACATCGGTATCTTGAAACCTGACTTGAAACTGTATTAACTTCAGACAGCTACCTGTCCTTGCATTGTCCCCTAACCATTCAGCCCGCACGACTTCTCTAAAGACACAGCCAAACATTTAAAGAATGACATTAACAGTATACTGGACACAAATTCAAGTACAGTATATCTTATTAACAGATAAACAAGGCAAACATGGTCTACTGAAATGGTTCATACACAGACTATCGATCTTTAAGACAAACATTCTCAATGAATGTTATCTCTCCCATGAATCAGCAGCAGTGTTTTAACCTCCCACCTGAGCCATACCATATCAGTGTACGCACCTGGTTTAGGGGGTATGCTGGACACATCCACACCCAGCAGTTCTGGCCACACTTTACGTCGGAGCTCATCGTTGATCAGTCCCCCGCGACTAATTGCCAGCTGACGGAGTGAGGTAATGTCCACTGGATCAGACTCAAGGCATTTCTGTATGCTGGATATCTTCTCAAGTCTCCCTGCAACTGTGACAAAAGAAAGATGAATAAGTTGTTTTCTCTCCTTGAGGTAAATATCTTTCTTGACACTGCATGGCAATTACAACTGAAAACTCAATTTCACAAAGTCCCACGTAAATGCATATGTTCACAAATAAATCTCAGAGTCACATCTCAATCCCATTTTATTCTGTTCCTCTGTCAGTGGCTTATCAATCCAAGACAGGTTATGATTTCTTACTCTGTCATGCACCCTCGGAGATTCAGACTTAAATGGCTGTGAAAAGGATATGAACTAAATCGTTGTAGTATACCTCTACTGACAGAAAGATCTCGTGAACTCGGATCGTCTGCTCCGGCGTCGACATCCCCATGGCTCGACTTCACCGTCAGATCAGAAGGTGGGCGGGCGAGTTGTCGCCGGGACGGTCTCGATCGGACTGAACTCATGACACCATAGTTACAAATGAAAAACTCCTAGCTTTATTCCATCCATTGATCTAACCAATGCCGAAAACACGTCTCTCTTGTCAGAAATGCCCGGCTTCTCGCGCACATATGAAATCTGTCGCTTACGTCAGTGCTAACAACTTTAACTTTTTTGACATATTTCATTGCTTCCATAATGTTATGTTAGACTGTGTTGCTGTGGAACTTTGGGTGTATGACATAGGTCCCTAATACAACAAGGAATTCCTTTCGGGGACGATGTGTGCTATGCAGTAAGCGGCTTGCGATTTGTTTGCAGCACGTGATAAAAATGTCGGGTCCGAGGCTTCGTCGAACTCACAGTGTGAATACTGTGACGGAAGCTAACGAGAAACTGAAGAAAGAGCGTCTGCAGCAACCGGACAGACCGTGAGTATCAGGTGTCAGTGTTTCATTTGCTGTCAGTGTGACCGGGAGGGAGTTTGGTGTCAGTTACCTGACTTCCGGTTTAGTTGTCACATTTGGGCTTTGCGACTGTCGAACAGCTGGATGTCATGCAGTCAGCAGCCATGCACCGTGTGACCACGTGGTCGTGTTGATCTGCCGCATGCTAATTCTCTCACATGTGAGAACAAAAATACAGACAAACACAAAGGCAGGTGGCGCTGGCGGTGTGCTCAGTACCTCCCCACTCGGGCGCACTGACCAGTCCTAGTTGTTGATTCCCGGCAGAGTGGAGTTATTTTTAGCTATTCAGAGCGCATGCATGCATTTATGCATGTACTATATAGGATTGAAAATATTATCGGCCTGCTTTGACTATAAGGAAGGGCAGTGGTTGCATGTGCGTCGACGCACATCCGATTGGGAGTGTGCCAGTTTTGTATGTCAGAACACAACTGGTGGCGAAATTTACCAGAGGTCAGTTGAAGTCTTACAGTAGTGTAGACTGGACAACACAGTGACCCGTCTGTGTGTGTTGTACATGTACATAGCACTGGCGCTAAGTACTAAAGTAGCATGAGATTGACTTCCACAAACTGATGCTGGGAGGAAAAACATTATTAAGTGTAAGATTTTGATTTAAATGCTAACTCTGTTGTGTTTAACACCGCTTGAAGTTTTGAAAAAAAAAAAAATATATATCTGCTGTTGAACTTGATGCCACAGAGTAAAATTTGTAATCATGGCTGCAAAGAATGGCATGATTTCCAAAGGACCAGTTTTGAGGAAAAGAAACAAAAAAGATAAAGATGTGAGTGGTACAGCTAGTCAAAATGGTGCAGTGAACAATGGTGGTGCATCAGAAGAGAGCAGTGTTCTCACAGAAGAGCATAGGGGAGGAGAGGAAGCCAGCATGGGTGGAATTGTTCACAATTTTCTACCTAAATGGTTACAAGAACCGGAATATTTTGTTACAGCGAAAGAAGAGGCTCCTCAAGCTCATGTGTAAGATAAACAACTGTAATAATTTCTATTTTTTTCAATTAGAGTTTAAAATTGTTTATGTTTATGGTAATTATAACCATGTTATATGTCTTTCATACCTGTACTACTTGTATATTATTTTATCATGTTTCAAAGCATATAAAAAACTGGTCTCCTGTCATAGATGGGAAGTCGAGGATACCAAAGTGAGGCTCTCGTACCTAGCGTCATGGAAACATGCCGCCGTATTTAGCCCCATTGGAAAAAAAATGTTTTGCTTCTCACAGAACGCAAGTACCTCTATGTCAAATCTAACGACAAAAAAAAACACAAAAAAAACCCCATCCGTTTTCGAAGTCAGTAACTTTCCAAGAAAGTGGCTAAAGAGTATAGAAAATTATTTTTCTTACTCTGATCGGGCCTGTATGTTATAATCCAGGAGTGATGTCAGATTTAATCATAAAAAAAGATCAGATGAGATTGACGCTGTTGTCTCTGCACATTACACAAGATAATTCTAATTTGAATGATACTAGGGATGTTTTTTTTCATAGAAATAAACTGTAATTCGTACTGACTTTGAGAGTGTTTACCAGACTGAAAGGTATTACATAACCTGAGACAACAAAGAAAAAGATCACATGGTTGGGTACAGGTAGAGCCTGTGGCACCTGACCTCAGATGCAGGTGGGGCTAAAACAGGTACAGAAGAAAAATTTTTTTTTCTATTCTGGCAAATGAAAGACTTAAGGATTTGACAGAAATTAAAATCGAGAGAAGAATAAATAACGAAACAATCAAATGCGTTATGAAAAGTGTAGAGTCCTGTACTTCTTGAACCTGTTCACCGGTTTACAAGATGTTTATTCAGGTATATTCTGAAGGCATTATTCGGTGTTGACTAATAAAACTACTTTTTGTGAAGCCGTGAAATTGGCCAAACCAACCAGTGTAGTTGATCCCAAAAACTAACTAAAAATGTGCATAAAGTGCACTGAAATTTACTCTTTCATATGCGAAAAGATTGAGGAAATTAGGTAGGCCCTGTTTTTTTTTTTTTCGAGGTTTCCCTCAAGGCCTCGATTAACACGTTTTTACGGTTTTAGTGAGGGCGTTGTCAGTCTACGTGTAAGGGATGTTTTATTCTGCACGTAATGGTGTGCCTATAAGCCACCAGATTTAACTGCTGTTGTTGGAAATTTAAAAAGTTCCTTGATTGTTTCGTTGATTTTTCTTGTAACAGGAACTCTGTTAATATCTCATACATGTTTGGTGTTTGTTTTGTTGCTCGTACGTAAATTAGAATTTACATGTATGCATGTAATATCTTTTTATTTATTGATATATCTATTGATATATTTTGTGCTTTCGTCTTTTGATGGTTTAGTGGAGTTTGGACTCAGTATTGCTGATGACACATCGAATACTTGTTCCTGCAAACTAGTGTCTGATCTGTCTCGTTGTACCCTATCAGCATGTCCTGGCTTTGACATGCTCTATTACCCACAAGTCTGTACATGTTGATGGGTTTAAATATCACCTAGTACACATACATAGGGGTACCAGTTATTGAACACCCCCATTGAAAGTGTCAACTGCAATCAGTGGAATGTTAGTACCATGTAAGATTAGAGTCTGGGGTGTGTCAGTGAAATTAACACGCATGTAGAGTAGATATAGAAAATAGTAGAAAAAGTAGCGATAAATCTATGTAATTATTAGCACGTGGTCCTTTTGGCTTGTATAAATTATCTGTAGCATGAAGAAGCCATTTCTTTTCGAACTTAAATGCCCTGATTTGTGGAGCAAAGTTTGTTTTGCCTGGATGAGATCAGGAAATTACTGTGGAAGAAGGCAGACCATGTATACCACACATATTTTATAGGGAGACTCTTTGTATGCCTGAATTACTGCCTGAACATTTCAGACAGGCTTGATGCAGTTTGTGACCTTTGGCCGTTCTAATTTAGTTCCTGTTGACTTGGCTGTGACAGGCCCTTTTGTCCACTGCTTTTTTAAAAATACCCCCTGAGATGTAGTACATATTTGTACATTTGGTTTCCCCATATTACCCGAGGTGCAGTTCATGGTTTTCTGCGCTGGACAACTTTTTTCACCAGCAAACCTTGCCTGCATCACATTAGTGAAATGTCCCTGAGAGTCACACAAAGCATCAATTACGTTATTAAAGTGTTTAGAAATTTTCAACATTTAGTAACGCTTATAAATTCCACAGAAATTTTACATGTCTGTGAAAAATAACTCTCAATACATGTACAATGGCGGCCTAGCATTAAACCTCAAGGTCAAATACGAAAGGACGTTTTAATGCCCTTTAAAGGTGTCTAAATTACTGTATGACCTAAGAAAGCCCAAATTATGGGGAATGTTGCCTCATAAATTTAACTTATGTTTTCACAAAATCCTTTTATTCTCATACCCTGACTATACAAATATTTATTTATAATAATATTGACACAGTAATTGGGTGTGTAAAACATTAGGTAGACTTCAGGGTTTCGTAATATCTTTAGCTCAACTTAATTTACTAAAAGTGTGCCCAAATCACAAATCTGTACTGATCCTGTGCCAGCTTCTACATGTAGCTTGTCTGGGATGATGTCCACAATAGCGTAGAACAACAATTGTACAGCAGTTACGACTAGCTACTTGTCGCCTGATTGTTAGTTAAAGTGCCAACTTTGACAACCATGAAATCGCCACTTCGTATCACTGTGTGGCCCAGTTTGGACATTCCGCTGATAGAATTGTGTGTGCGATGGGCCTCCTAAATTGGCACGTCAAATACACTCATTCAATTCTTACATAGCAAAAGGCTATGTTGTTGGTCATGGTAATAACAGCTTGCAGGTCAGTCCAGCTGTCCTGCTGCCTTTGTGAGCAGTCCTGGACATCAAAGAATAGGTTGTTGATATATATATATAGGGAAACATCTGGCGTCCTCCAGCAAGTAAGTAATGTTATGTGAGACAGACAATGGTAGATCAAATGATTGAATGATTGATTGTGGCTTAAAGCCTCTCTGGCAGTACTGTATACATGTAGCACCCCTGTCGGGGCGATGGTACAATATACTCGTACATTGAAACTTGGGTGTAAAATTTGCTATATGATACATGTATTCCAGCTGGCTTGTATTACTGTTGAAGGACAATAATGTCCTGGAAATGCGCAATATGTGTCATGGCCTAATTCATAGGGTTTTGTTGGTGAAATCTCCCAAGGTGCCAACTTAAAGTGATAGTAATGGTGTGTGCATATATATATGGTCCCAAAGTTTAATAGTGTACAGTAGTGGGTTGGGGTGTTTTGTTGGGTGATCGGTGTATCTGAAAATATCTGTCATCATCCAGCAAATAAGTGACATTCTGTGACACAAACAGTGGTAGATCTAATGAATCAGTGAATGAATGAAAATAATTTTGTATCCATATCGTGGTGATGGTACATGTAGATTAAAGTTTGTGTGCAAAATTGACTTTGTAATTGACTGACTAACTGACTGTTGAGGGGCAATAATCTTTTTGTCTTGAACATTTGTCATAATTCTTATTTTTAGTTCTCCTAGGAATGTGTTGGTTAAGTCTCCCAAGGTACATGTATGAGTACCAAACACAGTATGATAGTAATCAATAGATTTTGATAGTTAGTTTGGTTGAGGGGTGACATGTCTTGTCTGGTGTCCTCAGCATGATGCAGTTAGTTTGGTTGAGGGGTGACATGTCTTGTCTGGTGTCCTCAGCACGATGCAGTTAGTTTGGTTGAGGGGTGACATGTCTTATCTGGTGTCCTCAGCAAGATGCAGTTAGTTTGGTTGAGGGGTGACATGTCTTGTCTGGTGTCCTCAGCATGATGCAGTTAGTTTGGTTGAGGGGTGGCATGTCTTGTCTGGTGTCCTCAGCATGATGCTGCAATATTAAGGCAGTATTAGGGCAGCACTCGATTTAGTGGTCTTAGAATTGTCCTGTTGGACAGACCATTATGAGGTACTTGTAATTGAAATGGTATATAGAATGGCCTTTAAATCTAAACAAACATTCAGACTAAATGGTGAGTGCTTGATAATACTTAGGTACATGTACCACTGATTAACAGTCTTCATCTTTTTCATACAGTATTAGTAACCTTGGGAATTTCAAATGACGAAGGTTTTAACGAAGAAGGACTTGATGGAAGCACATGTTCATGTAACTTCCAGATGTATTATAAAATATGTTAATTTATTGTTCCAGGATGTTTGTATTTTTAACATACTATGTTTCTGTATTGTGTCAGGGACTTCAACCTCACATAATTCTTTCACCCCACATGTGTGAACAAGTAAAGTACAGCAGTAGTACTTTGCTGTGCTGTACTAATGTGCTTCAAGTTGCAGTTGTAATGTGATCTATACATCTCTCAAGTTATTAAAGCTACCCATATGAGATTTCAAATTTCTGTCGCATTTGATTATTCCACAGGATTCATCGACATGCCGACTCCATGTTTAGCACTTCGAGTGGATTCACCAATTACAGGGGGCTGCTAAACTTGTGCATCGTTCTGCTGGTAAGTGCGTTACTAATTCATAGTTTCAAGGTTTAATATTATGCATGTTATATTGGCTGTGCTATAGAATGTTCAGTTTGCCATAGTGAGTAGGCACAAATGATGATAGTGAATGGCAGGTGGCATGATTTTAGCTGACTGTTGCACTGTATTCTCATCTATTATTTATTTGATTGGTGTTTTAAACACTTCATTATGGGGAGACATATTCTTGTATTGCGACCGGAGAAAGGTTCTTTGAAATCTATGGATTACCAACATGTTATTGTGTTTGCTTAGGACACAGCCATGTGTTATGTGACTTTGAGGTCAGTTTGTGTCCCAGAATGAGTTAGACAAAACACTCAGCTGCCAGAGGTCAGGGAGGAATTATCAGCATGTAAATAGAGGGGTGTGTCACTGGCAAGGAACACCTGCATACACAACATGAGTGCAAGTGATTTCACATCACCCCTGTGTATAAAATGGAAATTTCCTTTGACCTACCCTGTTGCTAATACTCCAGAAAGATTTGGAGTTAATCCATTTTGTATTGCAGTGAGGTAAGGGCTTTGTGATACAGATGTGTCTCTAAAATTTTCCAGCAAAATATGATAACCTTGCATAGACCTTGATGTCAGCAACCAGATGGGTAGTTAAACTTTGTCAGACCTTTACCATCTCGGACACGTGTGCCCTACTTTAGGGACATGCAAGTCATCATGTCCAGTTGCTGATGATCATGTAAATGTGATATTACTGTGTTAGAATATTAAATCAGAGGATTCCTGGATTTAAACATAAAATGTATACTTGTATTGTCGGCATTTTAAATTTGAATTTAATTTAAAAAGTTAAACCTCATGGAAGACAGACAAATGTATATCGACATTGATGTTTTGCAAGGATATTAGGCTCTCTTTGATATCAAAGAAGACAGCTAATTTTCTTATATTTTGATATTTAATACTTTCTAAACTACAAGTGAAAAGGCTGGTGGAAAACTACATGAATACACACACATTGAATAGCGTGCAAATAGCAGAACAATACATGCCCTTAAAAGTAGTTGGCAATTCACTGAATACAGACTGGCACAGCACTGAGTGCAGGTTGGCACATCACCAAAAGCACATTGGCACATCATTGAATGCAGCTTGGCACATCATTGTGTGCAGGTTGGAACATCATTGAGTGCAGCTTGGCACATCATTGTGTGCAGGTTGGAACATCATTGAGTGCAGGTTGGAACATCACCAAATGCAGGTTGGCACATTAGTGAGTGCAGGTTGGCACAACAGTGTGTGCAGCTTAGCACGTCATTGAGTGACACTTGGCATGTCAATCAGTGAAGGTTGGCACGTCAGTGAGTGCAGGTTGGCACATCACCAAATGCCGGTTGGCATATCAGTGAGTGCAGGTTGGCACATCTTTGAATGCAGGTTGGCACATCAGTGAATGAAGGTTGGCACGTCAATGAGTGCAGGTTGGAACATCATTGAATGCAGGTTGGCACATCATTGAGTGCAGGTTAGCACATCATTGAGTGAAGGTTGGCACATCATTGAGTGAAGGTTGGCGCATCACCAAATTCAGGTTGGCACTTCAGTGAGCGAAGGCTGGCACATCATTATGTGCAGGTTGGCACACCATGGAGTGCAGGTTGGCACACCATGGAGCGCAGGTTGGCACACCACAGAGTGATGGTTGGCACACCACAGAGTGATGGTTGGCACCTCACATAGTGTGGGTGGGCCCGTCGCCGAGTGCGGGTGGGCACATCATTGATGGTAGTCTGACATACTTAAGTAGAACACCCGTCTACAGCTTAGTTTATCTAAAACGTGACCTAATCACAACCAATCGGCTGTTGACCTTTGATGTTAGGAGATACAAGCCAGCACCTGCTGATTGGATGTTCGTGTAGAGCTGCAGGTTTCCTATTAGCTCTGTCTGGTTTTCTCAACTCGTACCGTTTTCACAAAATTTCCTTGGCTCAGTAAATTTCTTCAGTCAGTTGTTGTTTCATTGCCAAACTTCAACTTGTAGAGTATCTAAAACAGAAAACAAGAATACCTGTTAAACAATATATAAAATGAATATGCATGTTAAAAATGTTGCTTACATAAAAAAAAACAGGTACAACTTATTTCACAGGGTTTCACGAAACGTCGGAGTTTTGCCATATATATGGATTTATTACCGCACAAAGGCCGACCTATTTACTTATTCATAATCTGATTTCAGGTTTTGTCCAATGCCAGATTGTTTCTTGAGAACATTATCAAGTAAGTTTGTGGATACTTTCTACTGGAATTGAAAACAAGACTAGTCTTTCCTTGCAATGTTTGCAATTATAGTTATTACCCCTAAGTGTAGTTTTTCTGAGGTAGAAGATCGCAGCTGTGAATGGTTTGAGCATCTGTCTTTCACTTCTTGTATACAAGTGCAAATGTGTGCTCTAAGCTCTGAGACGTACTAACAGAAAGATCTGAACCTGACCAAGGTTGGAAGTAAACACTTTCAAGATTTGTACATTACTTCAGTTTTTGTGGTAATTTACAGATTTTGGATGAAGACCTTTACCTTTACTTTACACCTCTTTCTTTCATCCATAAAGCTGACTGCCATCCCACAACTGAAGAATTCTTGAGTATGGCTTTGAACAAGATTCATATACCTACACCCTGAATGGCTTAAAATTTCGCCCACAAAAGTGCAGTTTTAGATGCAAATAAATGTTACAAAATATTATTTTTTGTCCTGAAAACTTACATTTTTCCAGTAGAATTTCATCCCATGTTCCAAGCAAACCTCAAAACACATATTTAAAATCAATGGAACTCCCAGAATCAGGAAAAATGGGCAGGTTAGTCATTGACAAAAATTATGGTCATTTAGGGTAAATATATATTTATAAATAAATAAATAAACAGACCCCATCTTGATGACAGATATTGACAAATGTATGTTTTGGTGCATAATTTATTGCCGTTATTCCAGGTATGGTATCCTCATAGACCCTGTGGCCTTATTAAAGGTGTTTCTGAGAAACCCGTACAGCTGGCCCAATGTCATCCTTGTCCTTGGTGAGTATGTGCTCATGTGGTCATTCACATAAGCATGACAGATACATGTATTAGGATACGAACTGTGTGTAATGTTAATCATCGCCTAGATTACTTTGTGTTTTAAAGTGAGCCAAGAAATCCAAAATGCAACAGAAAAATAAATAAATAAATAAAATTGAAATTTATGAATTTCTGATCACGTAAATATATTTTTTACTCACTTAATTGGTGGGAAAGTCCACATTTCCCACAAATTATTTGATGTTTTATTTTATTTTGATATCCTCCTTCCACATTGAAAAAAGATTCATTTATATTCATACATGTAAAAGAAATGCGTATGTGTGGTGTTACTCTAATTCGTCAACCTTCTCGCATATGACAGATCAACTATCAGCTCAGTGTATGCACATTTTTAATTTGATTTGGAGACAAAACTACATTGTTTAGATGGCCATTTTCACGGCTCCAAAAAAAGTATGATTTTATGAGTCTACACAGAATAATGCCTTCAGAATATGCTTGAATAATCACATTGCAAACATGCAAAAAGGTCGAGGAATTACAGTAAGCACCACACTAAAAAACAAATCGACAACGAATACATATAGTTTAGCCAAATCAGGGTGAAATTATTCTGAGGTACACAGATGTGTTCTCAACATATCATTGCAGGAATATTTACTTGACAATGTAGGAAGAATAACAGCAGAAATCAAATTAATGTCATGGTGACAAAAATTCCTTGAATGTCCATGAGAAAAGTCAGTGTGACAGCCAGCCCACTCTTCTCTGTCTACAGTGTTAACAGTCAGGGTTGTCTAATGTTTTATCAGATAAGTTATCCTTAGAGACGGTTTGGTTCAAGGTTGTTCTGTCAGGTCACATTATGAGTAGCATGTAGGGCACAGTGTGGAGCACCATGACATCTGAATGGAGAGGCATGGGACCTGACATGACCCAGCTTATCGGTGGGGACAACCTTGCATAGCTATAATCCCGCACACTGATTTTATGACCTAAATCTGATTCGATAGGAATCTGGTAGGTTCATATGTAACAGATTCATCTACTGAACATAAAAAAACTTATGAGACATTTAGGGTGGCTCAGTGAGCTATCTATGTACGATGAGGTCCCAGGTTCAAATCCAAGGTCTGCAGCAACCGACAGATGGTTGTGGGTTTATCCTGGGCTGTGCCCAGTTTCCTCCCACCATAATGCTGGCCACCGTTGTATAAGTGAAATATTCTTGAGTATGGCTCAAAACACCAATCAAATAAATAAATAAATAAATCCAGGTGTCTTTTACTGCCAGCAAATCATTCGTCAGCATGATGGTAAACAGCAGTCAATCATCCTTTAATACTGCTGATGAAAAATTTTTGATTATAAATAATACATGTAAATAATAATTATGAGATGCTCACATATATACATAAAAAATTAGCATATTTCAGGGCTCATGGTCTGATTAACAGATACCCATTTCATGATGAAATTTGTGACTACACACATGTACATGTACAAATATATTTTGTCTCCAGGCTAATCATTACTTTTAGAGCATGTTACATCTATATTCAAAAAGTATTTTTATGTATTTTTAAGTATGGGGCTACAAAAGTGCTATAATTAAGCCATAATTATTCATTCAAAACGTTAAGATGCATCCGGGGTTTTTTTTTATGCGCTTAGATGTACAGGTATTGATGCTTTTTTGATTGAGAGATACATTTTCCTTAAAGGGAGGAATATTATGGTTTTAGTACATAAACTTATGGTTTTAAAATTTTTTACAAATATTTTTTAAAAATTCATAAAATTCATTTTTTATTAATGTGAATTAAAACCTAAGGATGATATCGTTGAAATATTGAAATGGCAACAATGGGCCTTTTTATTTTGAGTGTTTAGTATGACCAGTAATTTTACTACATTTTATGGTAACTTATTGAAACTTCATCAGCTCTAATTTTTTTGTTTCAGTGTCAAATGTTTTCATTTTAATTACATTCTATTTGGAATGTGCATTATCAAAGGTGAGTAAAAATTAGGAAAACATTACTACTTTTGAAAATGATTCCAACTTATTTTATTTGTTTAACTCTTTACTCAAGAATCTTTCACTAAAATGGATGACGTGAATTATGCAAGCAGGTTGCTGGCTGGGGACCAAGACTGTAGGGAGTGGCGGCAAATGACTGCGTTGGTTATAACAAGCTTTAGTCTAATGACCATGCAGTGTGTGTTTCTAAAGCAGCCATTGAAGTTGGTATCTCATGGTATTCATTAGAGTCGTTTCCGCCATTGACATCTAGGCCAACTTGTTCAAAGCTGGTTTAACACTTAATACCAGATTTAACTTTGAGCCAAATCATCATTTTTGTGCTTGGCCTAAAAAAAAACAATTGTGTACCAGTATATTAAATATGTTGTTAGGCTGCAGCTGTGATATATGTACTTTGATTTGGGAGAAATGCATTGGCTACTGAGTTTGGCAAAAAAATTGAAATTGAAAATTTGGCACAAAGTATATCTAAAAGGACAAGACAACACCTGGCTAAAACATATTTCAATCGAAAGCAGGATTCTCAAGCTTTCTAAAAAGCATCATACTGTATTATTTTAATGAGATTCATCAAATAACATGTAGAGCAAAATGACAATACTTCACAAATGTATAATAGAGGACATACCTTTGATGTTAGAGAGCTAGCGTAAACGTGACGTCAACTTGCTGTTGTCGATAATGGAGACGTCAAGATGAAGTTTCACTAAACTTTGACTATGTTGAAAAAAATCTAAAGTATTTAATGCCGGTTTAAGATACTTTGAATGGTAGTCTTTCAGTGGACATAAACCAGGTGCTTTCTTTCGTTTTAACACCAGTATTAGCTAATACACCTTTGAACAGCTGGGCCCAGGAGTCAACCACCCTGAGGTACCTTACGAACCTGTTGACTTAAAGCCGTAAGCCAAAGCAGCGAGAGCTGGATTCTAACATTTGATCACCAGACCTTCAACCTTTTTTGCCAGGAAGTTAAGTGATGGTTCTTGTTTTGTTTTTTGTTTTTGTTTTTTGTTTTTGTTTTTTCATATTATTTAAGCTTGAAATGTAGGAGCGATGGACGGAACTATGTACAGTACAGTGATTCTGTGTTAGCAAAGTATTGTCATGGACTTGATGTAAATCCGTAGGTAGAGTGACTCTGCATCATTGTATAGCGAGTACACTGCCATAAGGTATTGTTAAACTTTCAGAACTGGTTGTCAGAGAGGTTAGCTGTGATCATTCACACGCTGAACCTGGCTGGGGTGCTGATTGTTCCTGCTGCTGTTATCCTTGTGAAACACCCAAATCCAGGTAAGTCAAACATGTCTCCTGGAATGTCAAATCTCGCCCAAAACCAGTTGAGTCCAAAAATGCCCCAACTCCAGGAGATTCCAAATATGCCACAAATCCAGGTGTCGAAAATGTCACAAATCCAGGTGAGTCGGAATGTTCCAAATCAGATTGAGTCAGTATAGTATATATAAGCAGCTTTGCTAGCCAGTTATGTATCGTTTACATACAAAGGCCTACGAAATATACATAAAGAATCCCATAGTCAAGGTAAAACTAGGTGTTCATGTCCTCACTGTATTCCAACATCCCTGAACTAAGAGATCCACACTCAAATTGATTTACGTGATAGAATGTTCATGGATGGTATCTGTTTTTAACGTGACTTGTGTTGTTTTCAGTGTTCTCATCCTTTACACTGGGGATGTACTCGGTGGTTTTCCTGAAACTTGTCTCGTATATCTGTGTTAACAAGTGGTGCCGTCAGCAAAAGAATAGCTTCAAGGATCGCCGGAGGAAATCACACAGCGTCTCAGAGTCAGGTAAGTTGAGTTGAGTGGTCCACCTCGTGAACAAGAATTGTGAGTTTGGTCTTAAATAAGATTTCAATTTTCATAAAACTTTGAGGATCATATTTCTTGTCAATTTTTTTTTTATAAAGGACGTCTGGGATATACGGCCATAATGCGATACCATTTACAAGAAAAATTACAAAAAAATGATTAAGGAAGTGTTGTGAAAGTGACCCCTGAGCTTAATATTTGCTGGCTGACAACTCAGCTTATGTACATTGGTCAGGTACTGGTCAGCCTTGGCTGAGTTCTTCTACAAACTGTTGAGTTGTACTTTGAGTTGTAGCCTTCTCACTTGAACACATGAAGTCAGTTCCATCTGGTCTGTGGCTAGTTGGAATGTATTTGGGTTACCCATGAATATTGAGGGCTGCTTGACATTTTCGTATATATCCGTATAGGAAATGTAATAAAGTTGATGATCTTCATTATTTCTGAAATTTCGGCACCTGTGAGAATTATTTACATCTACTTGGTAGTTGGTTTGGTAATTGACCCTTACTGCATGCCTGTATACTCTGAGTGGAATGTTTTGTCAGATGGTGTCAGAGTGGTGTTCCATTATTAGGACCCGATAGACTGTTCGTATGGGAACACTGCTCAGATTTGAGCAAAATAATGATGAACACAAGTTTACCCTCCCTCCCCCTCCTCCTACCCCCCAAAAAAGAAAAGAATTCTTTTCTTTACTTGATGTTACCTTGTGTTTACAAAGAATGCCCATTCATCTCATCTTATTGTAGCTAGAAGATACCATCATTAAATTAGCGAAGTTTTGCTGAAAGACAAACAAATGAATCCCAACTTCAATAATCAGAAAACTCTGCTACAGGAGTTAATTGAAAGATTCAATAGGGGAGTTTCAAGGTGGAACTCTTTTGTTGTCAGAAGTAAAAGAGTCCTGCTGTGTCATGTGACTGTGAAAAATGTCAGGCAAGCTTTGTTGACATTAATTTACTGATCACGTGTTATAAACTTTTCCAGAGGCACAAATGACACCTGTTTCCAGAAGGAACTTCGGAAGTCCACATATTCTCAGATTGTCAGTTTCCTCTGTCATTTGTCTAATCTAATTTTTTCAGATGCCCATGTTATATGTGATCAAAAATAGTTGCGTAACATTTTTGACAGATCACATGATACAGTGGAACTTTTTTTGCCTTCATTGATAAAAGAGTTCAAACGCAGAACTCCCCTATTGTTGATGTTATTGTTGTGTGGCCTCTGCATGGCAGTCTCTGATCAATGCAAACTGCTTTGAAATAAGGACTTAATCTGCATTTATTTACACTATATGACTTTTGTTCAGTTAAATGAAAAGCTATTAATTTATGACTAGCTGTCAGATTCTTGATTTAATTCAAAACTGTTTTGCCCATTTCAGATAACTCTAATATACCAGGCGCAGTAGCAGAAAAGATTTACGTTCAGTACCCGAATAACCTGAATTATTATGGTAAGTTGGCTGTTCAAATGCCCCAGTATATGCATTTTCAGGGCTTTACAAAAAGTATAATTTTATGAATATGTAAAGAATATATCATCAAAAGGTTGAAGAATTACAGTATTATATTTTTAATATTGGCCTCCTACATGTATCTTAACATAAGCCACTCACTTAACGATAGGGCTGGGTGCAAGACAAGAAGATTCCTGTGTGGAGTGTCGTGGTATCCAAGTTATTGCGAATTTGTACTAGTATTGAAACGAAAAGACAGTTTACCATTTTTAACTTGTTAAAAAAAGGGCAAGGTATTGCAATCATGTGTTGAAATGTGTATTAATTGTACAAATTCATGAACATGTGTGTTCATGGGAAGGATTGCACTTTAGTGCAGTTAGAAGTGTTTAAGGATATGTGCTAAATCATTTAAGCAGTGGTTCAATCAAACTCTGACATATCTGGCCTTATTTGCAAAAATGAAAAATCCTGGGGCATGACAAACAACAATCAGAAAGAAAAAGAAAGTGACAAACAGTAAGCTACGGAAATAACATCCATTAATCTTCATATGAGGGTGTGTACATGAATTGAATGGTCCTTGAAATGCTTGAAATTATGAGTAATTAGATGAGTGAAAAATGATTGAATGATTAGGTCTCATTGCCTTAGCTGTGTTGAACACACAGTTGTGCTGATATGTAAAGAGAAGGAGCTATTCTGTTCACTTGGCTGATCATTAAAAAAATTGGTGGGACACATAACAAGAGGCATTTGTTGTCTTCCGTCCAGGGAGAAATTGTCTGAGAGAAGCAAATCTTGATTACTTGTGTGCTTTCTTTCAGATCTGTATTATTTCATGCTGACGCCCACATTATGTTATGAGCTGAATTTTCCCAGATCTGCTCGCATCAGGAAGAGGTTCCTTTTGAAGAGACTCATTGAAATGGTAACTTTTGAAGGCAATAATACTTATCTTTGCAAAAAATTATGTACATGTTTTCATAACCATGAACAGGGAAACCATTTTATATAGACTTCTTTTTGACCAGTTTTGTGACCAGTTCTTTGCCATTTTATTTGAAATTTTGTTAAATAATTGATAATGTGAACATCTGGCCAGTAAATTGCTTTTTGTCTGAAAGAGTAAAACATTTTACCATTTGTTCATTTCTTTCCTTTCAGCTGTTCCCAGCAGGTAAGAGTAACTATGAAAATAAACCTAAGCAATATTTTTGATATTTTTTGAGAAGGTAAGTTACTGACAATCAGACCACAATACCCTAATTCCTCAACCTTTTCATGCATGAAAGAACAAATTTCAGTGAAATTTATGCACATTTTTGAATGAAATGTTTGAGACACAACTACATTGATTAGATTAGCCATTTTCAGGACTTCACAAAAATTACAATTTTTTCAGTCAACACAGAATAATGCCTTCAGAATATGCTTGAATAAACACCTTGCAAACATGTGAAACGGTTGAAGAATTGCCGTAACAGTATATTCGTTTGAGCAGTTGGTTACATCGTACCCTGTATGTAATTATATCCATATTAAAATATAGAGATTTTTATTGTAGTTAGTGATATTGGCATGTACAAACTGCCCATCATAGCATGAACTGATAGAGTGGACAGCTGTGACAAAATACTACATAAACTATCTGTGCTGTTATTTCCAGTGGCTAATTCCAACAGTTCACAATTCCATGAAACCACTGCAGGATTTGGACTTCAAGCGTGTTGTGGAACGTTTGCTCAAACTAGCGGTAAGCTTGTGTACTTCCTTCGATTTTTGGTAAAAAAAAACAAAAACAAATACAAACACTTGACATAGATACATGTATAAACTGACTAAGTAGCTCTGGAAAACATCTTTCTCACCAATGCGGTCGCTGTGAGTTCAGATCCAGCTTATGCTGGTTTCCTGTTGAACCATATGTGGGAGGGTCTTCAGCAACTTGAGGATAGTCGTGGGGTTCCTTCTGGCTCTGCTCGGTTTCCTCCCACCATAATGCTCTCCGCCAAGGTATAAGTGAAAGACATGTATTCTTGAGTATGGTGTAAAACACCAATCAAATAAAATAATAATAATAAAACATATATTTAAAAAATAAGTTGAGGACATTTTATGGAAAGTTTATCATGGTTATTATTTGCTCAATTTGAGTGTCCTCTGTAATGGTAACATCATACAAATTCCCAGCCAATCTGTGGTTGATGTTCTCTACTGGTTTCTCCATTCTTAACTAAACATGCTCTTTGTTTTGCTTTGTTTTTTTCAGATACCCAATCACTGTCTGTGGTTGATCTTTTTCTACTGGTTTTTCCATTCTTCACTTAACGTCCTGGCGGAGTTGCTGCGCTTTGGGGATCGGGAGTTCTACAGAGACTGGTGGTAAGTGTTGGGATGTTGATGTTGTGAAGAGTGCAAATGTGAAGAAGCTCTTGTATCTTGTAACATTTTGACCAAAACTGTCTCAAAAGGTGACAGGAAGGAAAGATTATACAGTGTGCATATCTGTACGTGACAAATGTGGAAACCATTATGATCTACAAAACGACGTGAACCTTGTTGTAATAGATACTTACATATTGCTATGGTTCACTGTCACTCTTACTGTCACACTCACTCTCACACTCTTGTTGTAATAGATACTTGCGTATTGTTATGGTTCACTGTCACATGTCACTGTCACACTCTCACTGACACGTCACTCTCACTGCCACATGTCACTCTGTCACACTCTATGTCACACACTCTTACTGTCACACTCTTACTGTCACACTATTATTCTTACTGTCACAGGCTCACTGTCACAGGCTCACTGTCACACTCTCACATTTTTCTGAGAGTCATTGTGCATGTACGAGTTCATTGATGAACTTTCGCAAGAAAGTTAATTGTATCATGTAGCTTTTTTGCTTCTTTAACAGTTTTGGTTGTTACATCCTGGTACTTTCCAAGCATGGATTATACATGTAGGCTTACACACATTACTTTTAAAACTCATCACGAAGACAGCATACTTCAAACCATTCTTAGCACTTTACATGCCATGATACTAAAATGCTTTGTAAGCTTGGAGCTGCTGTAGTTCAGTACTGAATTACTGCTAGCTACTGTATTTCAGTTGCTTGCACAGTCAAGTTTAAAGCAACGTTTTAGTGATATTTTCATCGGTTGATTTCAGGAATGCGGAAACTGTGGCTTACTTCTGGGCAAATTGGAACATTCCAGTACACAGATGGGCTCTAAGGTAAAAAAAACAACAAAAACAACAAAAAAAAAAAACAGCACCTGTCAGCTACGAAAACTGTAATGTATCAGTAAATGGCATTTAATCAGTTACAAAACTTTGAATGAGAAGCATGTATAAATCCTTGATCAAGCCTGCTCCAAATTATCTGAAATAGTTTCTTCATTCCCAAGAGGATTATTTGTAGTATTACCAATTTTATACCTCGCTCAACAAAGTTTTTATATACTGGAATTATCCTGTCTGTTCGTGTGTTTGTCTGTAAACGCAATTTTGTTCACGCATATCTTGCCACAGTACTGCATCGATTTTGATGAAACTTACCAAACATCCTGCATGTCGTCTGAACTCGTGCAATCTTAAGTTTAATGGCAGTTACCTTCATAATTACCCCCATTTAGTACTTTGTGTAACAGTGCTTTCCATGTATTCAAATTTTGTCCATGCACCTCCTAAAATACTGAACCTATTTCCCTGAACCTTAGCGTACATCTTCCCTTTGATCTAAACTTAAGGTTAATTACAGTACTCCTGTTCAGGTACTTAGTGGATTAACGGATTTTTCATTTTCATGTTACACTGTATTCTCTTCTTGATTGCTACATTTCTGCATTCAAACTCGATGTATCAGTCATACAATCCATGCACACCATGATGGGCCTATGAAACAATCTGTGTGAAGCCAAAATGTCCTGTCATTTTCTTTTATGGTTGTCTTAGTTTTCTTTCTTTTATTTTTGGAAATGTTGATAGATGGAAGGAGTATTTCAGACATCCCGACTCTAGTTGTAAATTTTTGTGATTTACGGGTGAGCCAACTCTAAAAAAACCCAAAAATTAAATAAAAATATAGGAAGGAGTATTTCAGACATCCCGACTCTAGTTGTAAATTTTTGTGATTTACGGGTGAGCCAACTCTAAAAAAAAAAACAAAAATTAAATAAAAATATAACTGAGAATCCACTTTTTTTTTGTCCGATTTTTACTTTTTATGATTTGTCTTATTCATCTAGGCTTTCTGATCACGTAAATGTGCCTTCAATAGGACGAAATTTCTGGAACAGTTCCTATTTCCCAAAAATTAGATGATTTTAAAGTTTTATTTTTATAACATCTGACAACCTTGGAAAAATATTTATTCTGCTCGTAAAACAACAGTTTAAATTGATGTGGCCTAATTAGTGACCTACACAGTAAATGCTGCTGATGATAACAGATTTTGGCTAATAATGAACCGAGGGGGACAGTTTAGATGGCTTAAAACGTTTGTCTTTAATTCTCTGCCTTCGCTGTTCTCAAGGGCTCAGAGGAAATAAGTAGTGTACAGTTTCCTTTTTGGGCATTTTGGGTGTGCTTTGCATGTGGCCAAGTTTGTCATTTAGTTGATTTGCCCAGACCCAAGAAATAATCACTGTTGTATAATTCAAAATAGATAAATAAATGATGTTGTTTTTGCCTGCAGACATCTGTACAAGCCTTTACTGAGGAGAGGTTACCCGAGGTCAATTGCCTCTGTCACCGTGTTCTTCCTCTCTGCCTTTTTCCATGAGGTAAATACATTAAAGTGTGGAAATTCTGAAAAAAAATATCCAAGCATCTAAAAAAAATAGACTGTGGAACTATTTAGTGAAGTGCATGATGATTGATATATAAAAATCCTTTACATGATGGCTTCTGGAATCAGATTGATTTTGCTATGTGGTCATAAAATTTTAATAAACTCTTTTTCTCATTTTATCTGTCAATACTCAGCAGTTGTTTTTTTTTTCTTGTTCACTGTTCACATTTTTTCTACAAATATCTGCATTCTATCGTTAACTGTAATTAACTGATGATGTTTCTGTTTCAGTACCTGCTAAGCATTCCCTTGCAGATGTTCAGACTGTGGGCTTTCAGCGCCATGTTATTACAGGTAGGAGTAATTGCTATTCTTGAATTCCTCCTGGCATACGTCCTGTCTTTTTTTTTTGTTTCACATCTCTGGATTAATTCATAATTCACCTGTAAAATGACATTTCTTTTGCCTGAGGTTGAATTTTCTCTTACTAATCAAGTGAGTAAGTAAAGTCTTCTTGTGGACTCAACTTTTGAGTCACAAGGATTTATTTTGATTGTTATTTTATACCATGAAATTAATTAAATCGGAAATCAATCAAAACAGTATGCTTATATACTGCCTTTGCTAAACTGGAGTCCTTGCTAAACTGGAGTCCTTGCTAAACTGGAGCCCTTGCTAACTGGAGTCCTTGCTAAACTGGAGTCCTTGCTAAACTGGAGTCCTTGCAATGTGAAACTTTAATTATTAGATTTACATCCGAGAACGTTTTTTACCTGAGGCTGGGGTAATAAAGTTATGATTATGATATTGATGAATAAATTTAGGGAAGTATTCAGTGATAATGTTGCAGCAAAAAAATGACCAGTGTGTTAATAACTTCTCTGTTTTGCTTGAATGCAGGTTCCCATGGCGCTGTTTGTCAACCGTTTTCTTCATGGCAAGTACGGCAATATGGCCGTGTGGATATCGCTGATTCTGGGACAGCCGGTAGCCATTTTATCCTATTTCCATGACTACTACGTTCTGAATTACCCAGGAGCCATTGGGGCGGCTGCTAATGGCACAGAGTCCACACTGAGCTTCTTTGGCTAAAATACAGGAACTGTCAACCAGCAAGAACAACGTCCCAAGCTGCAATATAGAATTGGGACCATGAAGGTTTTTTTTGGTTGGAACAATGACTCAAAAGTTTGCCCTGGAATCTATCATGGGAAAGATATATCTTGTCTCGAATATTATTGAGGATGACATTGAACACAATCAAAGAAATCTGTTGTCATGACCACACAGCACTTCATTGTGTTGTGGGAGCTGTTTCACAAGGTACGCACAGTTTCTACGTACGTAAATACATCTACATATACTGAAGTGATTTATAGTATACAGTACTGGTTGCCTTGGTAACAGTGAGAAAGCAACCTGGTATACATATATACATGTATGCTGTGTGAATATGACTCTTTGGCGCTCTTCCACAAAAATATTTTACTGCAAATCTTAATTACTACAACAACACAAGTCGTAGTGAATGCAGATGTTTATGAGAATAAAGGCTTGACTCCGAACGCATGCCATCTTTAACCAAAATGTGGCTTGTGGAATGCTTCATTGGGAAACAAACCTGGTAGTGATGATGGTCGCAGCTATCAATTGTGATACAACCTAACTTTGCAATTTTGTAACAGCAAAGCTCTACCGATCTCCTTGTATTTGGTAAATAAGGTTGATCGCATCTGTTGACATTGATGACACTTGTACATAGCTGTTTTGGGGAGCTGTGATTGTTATCTGTTCACAAGACTTACATGTATTCTCTTGACTATTTTGCAACATCACATGCTTTAACTGGGCCTAAGCACATGTGAAGTGGGCCTTGATTGGCTAATAACAAACCATTCAGATCAGGCTGGCCAATGAGATTGCATATAGGTAATGCTATATGTGTGGTAAGTGACCCAAATTTGCCCCCAGAAATTCAATTTTAGAAACGAGTAAATTTCATAAAATATTACTTTTGAAACTTAGTTACTTCCAGTAGGATATATTTGTACCGTCCATGCAAACTCCAAAACACCTTTCTGAGATAAAGAGATCTCAGGATCAAACACAAATTTTTCAACTTAGTCAAGGGTGAAATTTTAGGTTGTGTACAATAATGTTTGGGACAGGTCTTCATCTTAATAAACATCTGCATTTGTTTAAACTATAGCTACACATGTTATACAGAACGATTACAGGACAAAGATGAACCATGTTTGCAAAAACAACAGTCTGGAACGGAGTGCCACTTATTATGGGAAAATAAATGAAGCAGTTTTGTAAAAGAAAGGGAGTTCCTTAGGTTTGGTAACATGTCCAGGGTAGGGGAAATTACCGGATGACAAAGGAAATTCCCGAGATCTGCTAATGTTTCCTGGGTAAACATTGGAAACCTAATGTTATACAAGGTGTGAAGATCTGGCAATTAATTTCTGGTCTATAATTGTATGTATTGTATTGATGTTCTATAATGCAGTAATGTTGATCAACGTTGATAATGGTAATTGTTGATCAACAAAATTTACAAGTAATGTCACATTATACATTTATATATTTACAAACTGTTTATTTTCATATACATTGAGGTCAGTGACCCAAATGACGATGACAAGACATAAAAATGCAATTTAAAAAGTATCAAAATATTCACTCAAATGATGAAGTTCAATCATATCTACATGTATGAAGAAGTTAAATTTTTCCTCAAGATCGAGTATATCTGAGAATTTATCATTTGTTAGGGAAGATGACAGACACAAAAATGCAGTTTGCAAAGCATTTTAATATTTACTAAAGTAATGAGGTTAAATGAATTGTTTACTTGTATTTTCATTGCTTTTATGATCTTGACAAGTCTAAAGGTCAAGGGCAAACATGAATCAATGGTTAACACTCAAACTAGTTATTATTCACTTTTTTATGATCAACACAAGTTTTGTATTAAAAATGTGCTTGAATGGAATAACTAAGCAATGGAGTTCTCTGATGAAGTATGACATCAGTTGTATTACCACCAGATAAGCACGTATACTGGCTTAGCCAGCATTTTTGTATGTGTTTTAAATTGTCATTTTGTTGATTTTATTGCTTGTTGTTTTTTTTTTTTTTCATTTAATGATTGTCAAATGATCTCGAAAGTTTTGTTTACACAGATTCGTGGTTGATTTTATGTGTGTGTTGTAGCATTAGTTCAGTTGTAGAGTGAATGGAATCATATTGTAGGCCATGTTCATATTAAGAGGTTAATTCTATGTAATAGACCGTCGTCCGCTCAATAGGGTAGTGTGTACAAAAGATTAGTGTTTACATGTACTTTATAAATATCAAGTGTGCGTCATTTCTCCTTAACTTGTGAGACTGCATGCGTAGACAAATCAGTTAAACAGTCATATTTGTTAAAGTGTGATCAAATAGGGTTAAATTTGAACAAAAGGGGAATTTTATCTGAAACCAAGCTTACTTGTTATTTACATGTCGTTTGTTTTTACCCCAAACCCAGTGTTTATTGCTAAAACAACTTGTTTCTTTTGCAACATTAGATTAATATTATGCTTAACAAGATGAAATTAAAGTAGAAAAAGTGGGAGCCACATTACTGGTGTCCTAAACTAAGTTGTTACATGGATATTATAATAGTTACGATCTGTTCTGACTTGTTTACTATGACCCGCTAAGACCCGCTATGACAGTCATTTATTGAGTAATGATGAGTAATGTAATCAGTGTTGACAGACTTGAATCAAAGAAATTATCCTATGACTTTTGTAACAGTTAAAACATTTCAACATGTATGACTTTGCCTTACGATTCAAAACAATTCACTTTGAATACTGAGCGGACGTTTCTATGTGTTTACGTTTTACTGGGCCATACCAGGGCATTGTTGTAGTTTTAGGCAAGTACCAGGCCTATTGTTTCATGGGTATAACTGTACAAATACTATAGAGGTGGCGTTTATTTCTTTAGTATAATTTTAGGCAAATATATATGTTTATGTAATAGTGTGTGCATATTTGAAGGAAAAGACAGTGGTACACGTATCGCTATTGCGAAGTCAACTCTGCGCCCTGTTGGACTTATCCACAGTTAAGATGACATACTGTTACTGTCGTTAAATGATCATGTTGACTTGAACAGAATGTTGTCGTATTAGACCCAGTCATTAAATTGACATTTTTATATCTGTAGTTAAGATGTGTGGTGCACTATATAGAACGTTACGATCAGGTTAAACAAAATTTAGATATTACGTTTTACCGTATAGGCTACCTATATACCAGAAATTTCACCGATTTCGTGTGATAAACCTGTTTTTTTTTGGAAGAAATCGGAGCTCTTTTTTTCTTCTTCTTATTTTGTATCTACTGGCTCATAATAACAAATCTGTGTGGAACCAGATGAGAATAGAGCATATTATACATAGTTTATCTCTGCATGATTTGTTTTTCATAAAGGATGTACAAGTAGCTCTATCAGTCCTAAGATTCGGCCTTGCAAAATGGATGGTTTGGTAGCAGCTTGTATACAGCAATATCGGTATTGGCTGTGTGGGGAGGGGCTACTAGATCTTATCCCAGAGGGATTGGGTGCCCCTCCCCCCCTCCCACCCCCCACCACACACACACACACACACACACACACACACTCACTGTAAAAATGCGATTTACAAGTAACGGGCTAGCCATGAACAGTTTGACTGTGTTTTGTAATTCTTACTCGACACCGAGTTCGATCTCCAGGACATATTCCTGGACAAAAACTACCTACCTGTCAGCATAATAACGTGCGTGCGCCCAGGATTGGCAAATTTCTGTTCGGCCAAGGGAGGCCCCAATCCTACCTCGGACTAGATGTCGCCCAAACCCTCATAAATTTGGTACTGGGGTAATGCCAAATAGCCAAGACATTGTTCCCAGTCCACCTTTTCTTCCGTCATGACGAACCCTTCACTAATGGGCACTGGGGCATTTCTGAATCCATTTCCGAGCATTTCTGAATCCATTTCCGGTTGATCTTGCTGTGTCTTTTTGTGTAAAGTCCAGAGATTTTTTTCTAGTTCTAGGCGAGATGCGATAGTTTGCTCCAGTTTCCTTCAAACATAAACCTGTCTGACGTCATACAGGTAAAATATTCTTAAGCACAATGAAAAATAAAAACCAGGAAACAAAAGTGTAGGTGCATAACACAAAGATGTACTGTACATAAACGTACTTCAGGACCTTTCACCTTGGGGCAAATTGATGTATGTCTTCGCATGCAACTATATGCATTGCACCTGTATAATGCCGTACATGTGAGAACTGAAGATGCGCCACACAAATCAAATCTATAGGGATGAACAGAATTATTTCTGGTGGCTTGCATCTAAGGCCGCGTGCTAAAATGTGTTCAACAGTGTATTGTCAACAATCTTCCTTAGATAACCTTAACATCGTCATCTTAATCACATGTACTCCACAGCACTTCTTACTGTGCCTTTCACAAAAACCTAAAGTCATTAAATACTTACAGTATAGCGAGTAAAACCAGAGCAGCGACGACAGTGTGATCACTGGCAATGGTCACAGGTAACCCGTGAAATATGTCCTGTCAATTTACCACAGTTACAGTTTTATAAAAACTGTTCATTTAAATGCTGACGCCTTCGGTTCCATGATGGTTGGAGCGTCCGCCTCGGAATCGGGGGACCCGGGATAAAACCAGGGTCGTGTCATACCAAAGACTTTAAAAATGGTACTTGCTGCTGCCTTGCTTGGCGCTCAGCACTGAGTAAGGAAAATGGTTGGCCCGATGGCAGCATAATGAGACTGGGCGGGGTGTCATGTCTGGTGTCTTCGGGAGAACACTTAAAAGAGAAGAAAAATATAAAAATGATGCCAAAATTAGATGAAAGGGCCTCAAAACTTATTTGCAAATATGGTCTGGATTTTTTTTTCAGGAGGAAAGGGTATTTGAAAATATTTTTGTATGGTGGGTATTTGGGTCCAACTTTTGGTATTTGCACAATACTGTTCTAAATAAGGATGTGATGCTTGTCTAATAAATTTATTTGAATGTAAATTTGTTGTTTATATAGAAACGTGCATTTAACCAAAATTATGATAATATTTATGAACATATTATAAACATAAATATGATCCAAACTGAGGTTTAATACATTTGTTAGCTGAAAAGAACAAATTCTAGTGCAAAAATATTTATTAAACCTGTGTTACATCCTCATTTATGACATTATTAATCGAAGACTATAAATGCCGAAAGGTGGTCTCAAATACCCACCATACACAAATTATTTTCAATGTCTTTTTCTCCTTAAGGAAAGATCGGAAAACATACTGAAGACCACATTTAGGAATAACCTTTCGCACTCTTTCATCTGAATTTTATGTCATTTTTATGTTTTCTCCCCCTCAAAGTGGATGCAGCAATTTGGCGGCATGGACTTACCCTGCCACACTAAAACACACTACATGTACACACGTCTAATGACCCCTCGTTGTCATTTTACTGAAAAATTGTTAAGTACGACTTTAAAGCCCAAGCAAGCATTCATTCATTTAAATGGTTAAATGATAGCAAATGACAAGCCTCCTAGCACCTTTTCTTAAGCAGAATTAGTTTTAACAAATGCTATGATGATACAACTACAATTTATTAGACGTCAATGGTGTGGAATTGCTCAAAAATGACACACTCCGCTTCGCCACTACATCTCTAACATGAGAAGCCTTTTAAGAAAGAAAGACATTTTAACAACTATAGGCCTGAATCGGAATTACGATGTTCCAATCATTACAAAACGAAATCAGAAGATAGATAAATACTACCTGCTTCTACACGTGTCTTATTGGAGTTGTTGTCCGAGGGTTGTGTCGGTGGGTTATGCTCAAGGTAAATTAAATGTGTTGAGCCCAAATACTCAAAACTGTAAACAGTTGATTCTAGCTATCGTCAAAGAGACTGAAAATGAAGGCAATAGAACTGGTAATTTCCCATTATATCAGCTAAGCACCATGCGTTGTGATTAGATCCGACCCTTTTCATTTGTTTAATTTTCAACCGAGGAATCAAGTCCCGGGTCAAATCCAGCTCTCGCGGCATGGCTAATCTGATATTATCTTAATGATTGTTGTCTGACTCATGAATATTTTTCTCGCCCACTCCCCAGCTTTCACTGGTTCAGCTGAATCTTAAAGGAGAAGAAAACAATCTTTTTACATCTGTTTATGAAAGGCTGTGAAAGTTTATTTCTAAATATGCTTTTTTTTAAATGTCTTTTGAAAGTATTTTTAGTGTGGTGGATATTTGCAACCATCTGTTGATATAATGAGAGTCCGACACATGTATGCATACATATACTCTAAACGAGAATGCGAAAATAATTAAGTATTTAATTAATTAATTAATTACTTTATTTGAATGTAGATTTGTTGTTTATATCCCAACACATATGTTAAATCTGAATTATGACAATATTTATGGATGTATTCTAAATATAAATATGGTTAAAATTCTTTGTTTAACACGTGTTTTTAGAAGCAGTAACCTGATTCTCGCTCAAATAAATTCCTTATAGACAGGCATCACATTCCGATTAAAGCACTTATCCATAATATTTATTTATTATTTATTTGATTGGCGTTTTACGTCATACTCAAGAATATTTCACCTAGACGACGGCGGCCATCATTTTGGTGGGTGGAAACCGGGCAGAGCCCGGGGGAAATTCACGACCATCCGCAGGTTGCTGGTAGAACTTCCCACGTACGGCCGGAGAGGAAAGCAGCATGAGCTGGACTTGAAATCACAGCGACCGCATTGGTGAGAGACTCCTGGGATATAACGCTGCGCTAGCGCGCTAACCAACTGAGCCACGGAGCCCCCCCACCCCCTCCGATTTATCCATGAATGTGTCACACGTCTATCATACGAAAAGGTGCTCCCATATACCCATAATACATTTTTTCAAATGTCGTCTTCTCCTGAAAGAAAAGTTGCCAAAAATGTTGAATACCATACATATCCATAACATTTTACAGATATCCATATACAGTTCGTTTCATTTTTTGGTTTCGTTCTCCTTTAAAGCCCGGAGATTTGCCAGGTACCTAAAGTGACAGACGTGAGCTTCCAGTGCTTTCCTCCATTGATTAACCTGACCTCTGTAGTATATATAAGTGAAAAATTTCTTGCTGTCCTTCCGTCTCTTCTGGACACGATTCCAGGAAGCGTTCTTCGGACACGTGAATATCCAATCGTCCAGGTATGAAATGCTCAAACAATTATTGAGTATACCCTGGTCTTGTAGTAATCATAATGTTACCTGAAAATGAATGAATGTATAGGAATTTCGAAGCACGAAAAATGATTTATAATGTATAGTGAATATACATATGCTCCTCTATATTAGGCACATAACAAACAAAAGTCAGTGTATATAATGAACAAGTTTATTCAATTATACATCATGTTCATATTGCATGGTCGAGATGAACTGAATGTACATAGAGAGTGATCGTGTCACAACTAGATCCTGAAACGTCAGAAACACTAACGATACATTATTGTCAGATGTAACACTGGATCTTGGTCAAGTCACCGGATGATGAATACAGATTTGCTATTATTTAACAGTGTCTCGGTTTCGGGCAACTGGAGACGAATTTCTATCAGTATCCTTAAGGCAATAAACGCCAAGTAACCGAAATTGCGAAACAGGACGTGGGGATGAGATAGTTAAACGTATTACATGTAATTCATTGGAATGGGAAATATTTTTCGCCTTTGGCAATTGAAACTAATCTTTTGGATAGTCTTTTGCTCATTCCTGCCTTTCTAATAACGTGATGTGAGGGAGAGGGATGCGCGGCAAACTGGCAACGTATTAATTTCAGCAGAACAATGGTCAGTTCAGCTTGGACCCGAGTCTGTCTGTCCTGTCAGTGATTTTCATTGGTCATTTCTACTTGGACAGTTTGAATTATTCAGCTCCAACTGACCGATCTCATTAACACGTGTTCTTTGGCTATTTGTTCTTATTAAAGGAATTGTGTTTTTAATTTAGAAATCTATGAATCTATACAAGTGAATGAACAGTTGGTATTGGCATTTAATCAGTCAGTTCGATGTTTGCACCAACTTTACACCGACTGTACTGATATGCTTTAATGCGGATGGTATTATGCGTCCTCCTCTCCTTCTTCCTCATCAAACTCGCCCTCCTCCTCGGCAGTGGCATCCTGGTACTGCTGGTACTCAGATACCAAGTCATTCATGTTGGACTCGGCCTCAGTGAACTCCATCTCATCCATACCCTCACCAGTATACCAGTGGAGGAAAGCCTTACGACGGAACATGGCCGTGAACTGCTCAGAGATACGCTTGAACAGCTCCTGGATGGCAGTGCTGTTGCCGATAAATGTGGCAGACATCTTGAGGCCACGAGGTGGAATATCGCATACAGCGGTCTTTACATTGTTGGGGATCCATTCCACGAAGTAGCTGCTGTTCTTGTTTTGGACGTTCAACATCTGCTCATCCACCTCCTTCATGGACATGCGACCACGGAACATGGCAGCCACCGTCAGGTAACGTCCATGACGGGGATCGCAGGCAGCCATCATGTTTTTGGCATCAAACATCTGCTGGGTGAGTTCTGGCACGGTAAGGGCTCTGTACTGCTGGCTACCCCGGGAGGTGAGAGGGGCAAACCCAGGCATGAAGAAATGGAGACGGGGGAAGGGTACCATGTTGACAGCTAGTTTACGAAGGTCAGCGTTGAGTTGACCGGGAAATCGCAGACACGTGGTCACACCAGACATTGTGGCCGAGACCAAATGGTTCAAGTCCCCGTATGTTGGGGTGGTCAGCTTCAAGGTTCGGAAGCAGATGTCGTAGAGAGCCTCGTTGTCGATACAGAAGGATTCGTCTGTGTTCTCGACCAGTTGATGGACAGACAGGGTAGCGTTGTAAGGTTCCACAACGGTGTCTGAAACCTGGAATTTGACCAAAGCAACGAACAGGCATAAGACCATAGAAATCGAGCGATATGAATCAACAGAATACCAGCCGAAAAAAGGCGACTTTGATTTTCAGAGAACGGCACAACCTGAGACAATTTTTTTGGTGATTTTTACTGCACTAATCTTAACTTTCGGTACATATTATTGAGGTGTAGGAAAAGTTCAGAAAATGAATAATCGGTTATTATATTGATCAAAACGGAAAGGTTAGATTGTCTTTTTAAAAAGAAAAGCTTTACCTCGGGTGAGCAATCAATAAAGCACATTACATTCTTTTCAGTACAAGTGAATGTTTATGCTAACCAGGAATTGGGACACATCACATTCTGCACTTCATCTCATGGAAACGGTTAACATGTTAACATTACATTATAGGGTCTTACCTTTGGAGAGGGGACGACCGAGAAGGTGTTCATCACCCTGTCGGGGTACTCTTCACGGATTTTGCTGATGAGAAGAGTGCCCATGCCAGATCCGGTACCCCCACCCAGAGAGTGGGTCAGCTGGAACCCCTGCAGACAGTCACAGCTCTCCGCCTCTTTACGGACTACATCGAGAACAGAGTCGACCAACTCGGCTCCTTCCGTGTAGTGGCCCTTGGCCCAGTTGTTACCGGCACCGCTCTGACCGAAAACAAAGTTATCCGGTCTGAAGATCTGACCGAATGGGCCGGAGCGAACGGAATCCATGGTACCGGGCTCCAGGTCGACCAGCACGGCGCGGGGCACATATTTACCACCTGTGGATATAATACCGAAACGTTAATCGAAGTATTACGGCAACTACTGCTCAACGATATTCGGCGGATTTTATTGATTTAGAATTTTGCTGAATTAAAATGAACTTATAATAGGTCCATACGTAGTAATGCGGCTTTCAACTTTACTGATGGTGATAGTGGGAGTGTGATGGTGAGGTGGAAGCACTTTGTATACCTCACATAAAGTTGAAATCGACACAGCAAATTATGGATTCGAACAAACTACCACCAATGAAAAGGGGATTTTGTTTTGATAGGAAATTTGATCACTCGACTTTTTCGTGACCTGGTCAAAATCTGAATTCTTGTGACATTGTTGCATTTGTGGGACTTTTGTCCTACCTGTAGCCTCGTTGTAGTAAACGTTGATTCTCTCTAGCTGGAGATCAGAATCACCGTGGTAGGTTCCTGTCGGGTCGATTCCGTGTTCATCCGAGATCACCTCCCAGAACTAAAACATATAAATTGTTATCGGTTAAAACTTAACGCTCATACACGTGCATGACACAAATTTTGATTCGTTTGAATAAATAAATAAATAAATAAGTAATTTATTTATTTATTTATGAGATGTTCATTGTGAGAAGGAGAATTTAATGAACTAACTACACCGCGTATCATCACCCAAGTCTTTATGACAACCCATTTACATGGCGACAATGGGCTAAGAGCCAGCCATCTCTGAAATACATGTATGTATACAGATACGCGGTATTCAAGTATTATACATTATTATACACGATTATATAACTAATCTGAAAAATTCCACACCAAGACTCAGGTTTGGAACCTTTTTTCTTGGAGTGTAGGTCTTACCTTAGCACCGATCTGGTTTCCGCACTGTCCGGCCTGAAGGTGAACAATTTCTCTCATGATGTCGGCAGATTGGGCTGAACCGTTTGGCTAAGGCTGGAAAGCTGGGGAGATGCTTTGATGATAGTTCCCAGAGTTACCTCACCTTATATATGCAAGCACTCTCGGCCAAATGTTTACACATAGTTACCGTGAAAAACCGCGATAAAAATCAGTCCGCCCTCACTTAATATGGCTTATGGATTAATATCTCTAGCCGATTTTCCGCGGAGCGATATTTCCATGGAGAAGGTCTCTATCAAATGCGGGATAGTCGTTACCTGTTGAAACCATGCAGGTACCTTACCAGTGACGTAAGTCCGGGTAGTTAAGTACAATAGACTGTGGTATTAGGATAAGCCGTTTACAACACGAGTTATAGAATGAGTTGTTTACAACATAGGTATGCTACCTTGGCAACGTAACGCCCCATTTCGGGCTTTCACCCTCAACACGCTGCCTTGACAGCTTTCACTGTTAGCGTACTTGATTTTCAGAACGACATCTGGGGTTATAGGAAAATTGTTCTTACAATCCCCAAAAACAAAGCTGACCTATTTTGTGCTTTTATATGTTATTCCATGCCGCGCACACCCTATTTAGAAATGAAGAACAGCCGTTCCATGTATACCCTTTAACATTAACAATTGGAGTGAGTGAGTGAGTGCTTTGGGGTTTAACTTAACAATTTGATGCCATGACTTTGTAGCTTTTGATTTCATTCTGGACCTTAGTTGGTTCATAAGTATAACGCGCTCCATGGACGCTTTTATTGCAACAGATGAGACCCAGGCCCATCTGGTCCGCGCGCTCTCGCTTGTTTGGCTGCGGGTTTAAGTCAGGAAATTTTTCAAATACATGTACCTGGTAAAGGGCGGTGATTTACTCTGGGAATGATACAATTTGAAACAATGTTCTTACTTATACTTGACCCTTGTGTAGCGTGAATTTGAGTTTGGTTGAAATCCATTTTTGAATTTTGACTCCATCCTGTCTGCCTAATAAGTGTGTGTGTGTGGGGAGTGGGGGGGGGGGGGCAAAACAAGGCGATTAGCTGATTTGACTTTCCATTATTACCATCGAGAAATACGCATTATACTCTAAATAGCGGTGCCGGCTTTGTACACATGTTTTGTGCAGTTAGAGATGTGAACAAGATTTGTATCACTAGACTAACAGGATATTATGTTGAATATGATAGAATATTGTGTGATAATAATAGTATACATTCTAGTATTTCTCACACAAAAAACTTTCTGTCAAATTGAACAGATTGCTTTTTTAAGTGTACCGGTCGTACACCTACAGCCACGGTCGCCTGCCAAAGGAGAGTAAGGCCAATTCTTTGAGAGCAGAATATATAGGTTTACATATCCATATCTATTATCCATGACGGTAATATTAAACGTTGAAGTCATGTACAAGTTATTTTATCCCCCAACAGACAAAATACTTCGCTTTTCAATGGTCAACAATGGCCACGTGGGGGTACAGACATAATGAGCTACATGGTTACTCATTGACTGGTGTCCATAATCCTCATATTTATGACGACCTCTGTGAAGGATAATTTGACAAACGTCAATTGGCAACCGGCTTCAATACTTACGACATGTACATGTATATA